>NC_037668.1:188145384-188346978 GCF_003255815.1 Theropithecus gelada
GGCTGGAGGGCAGTGAAGCGATCTCGGCTCACTGCAAGCTCCGCCTCCCGGGTTCACGCCATTCTCCTGCCTCAGCCTCCCGAGTAGCTGGGACTACAGGCGCCCGCCACCTCGCCCGGCTAGTTTTTTTTATTTTTTAGTAGAGACGGGGTTTCACCGTGTTAGCCAGGATGGTCTCGATCTCCTGATCTCGTGATCCACCCGTCTGGGCCTCCCAAAGTGCTGGCATTACAGGCTTGAACCACCGCGCCCGGCCATTGGCATTTTTAAAAAAATATGTAGTGTACATGCTTTTTCCACTTTTTTTTCCTATTTAGAATTTTAAAAACATCCATATCTCTAGCTCACAAAAGCAGAATTAAAAATTTGGATTTTCTAGAGAAAAATATCTTCTTGGGTAATTTCAATGTGATCAAGGTAGCCTCTCTTTTGCTCAACTTTAGTTCATTCATTAAAGCTATAGTGGGGAATAAAAACGCTCATTTTCTTGGGCAGCAGCATGCAAAATCCCTCTGTTGTACAATTGACAGTGGTGGGGAAATCTGTGCCATTTGTTCTAGTTGTCAGATTTTCTTGTAGTTGGAATTCCAGTGTCTTGCATTAGAGAAGGCCATGCAGATGAAAGTCATTGAAACATTCACGGCTTTCTCCATGTAAGACTTTTTTTTGCAGGAGGTCACCCCCCACAGAGTTCTGTTGGCGGATGTTCCGGCAGATCTGCAGCTGGAAGACCCGTGAAGTGAATCCTGGCCTTGAGCTGTGTGATTCCGCCCTTTCTGAGCTTCGGTGTTTCCACCACTAAAATGAAAATAAAAATAATAACTGCTCTTTCTACTGTGCAGAATTGCCCTAAGGATAACATAAAACCCTTTATGGGAAATAATTTTAAAGACTGTGTGTGCATTGCTGAAGAGTTGTTTTTGTTGCATGTTGTATAGAAATAGAAACTTTTTCTAAGCATATCAGAAATGTTCTTTGAAAATATCCTTGCCAGTTATTGGTTACTGAATTGTTCAACAAAAGCTTGTAATACCAGAAGGCTGGGTCTTAAAAAAGGGAAAAATTACATGGTGATTCTAACAGATAATATTGGCTATCTATTCAACACCTGTTTTTCCATCACTCCTTTCTCTTTCATAAAAGAACCCTGGTGTTGTTCATCCACCCTCCTTTATCATGACCACATGTTTCAAGGGAGGCAGGCTTTCACCCAGAAGCAGGTCTTGATTGGTTTAACCCAGTGGTTCCCCAACTTTAATGTGCCTTGGAGTCAATCACCTTGGAATCAACCAACACTTACTGGGACCCACCAGTAATTTCTGAGTTAGGAGATCGAGATGGAGTCAGAGAATCTGCATTTCTAACTTCCTAGGTGATGCTGATACTGCTGGTCCGAGGACCATGCTTTGAGCATCACCGATCTAAGCTAATCATAGTGGTCCCATTTGTATTGCCAGTTATTGTTTAGATATAGATACATGATGCAGTTCTGGCCCCTGAGATGTGATCAATATGCTGAGGGCTTGTGAGAAATGTTGTCCCACTCTTCCACAGAGACCCAGGGAGAAGAGCGTTCCCTTTCTGCTTCTTGACATTATCTCTGAATGGGCCTCCTGGAACTGTTGCAGATATTTTGGGACTATGAAGGGAGCAATCCTAAGGGCAAAGTGGATGCATTAATAATGATCAGACAAAAAGGATAAAAAGCATTTAGGTCCTTGATTATGTCACTGAGTTGCCAAGTTAACCATGGTGCTGGCCACCTCTTATTTATGAGGCATTTGGAGTTGGAGTTCTCTGTTACTTTCAGTCAAAGGGAACCTAATAGATAAAATGGCATGGTAAAAATTCCTTTTCCTTCATGGGGACATGGAGGTAGGATATGTGACAGGAGCCCTGAGCCTTATAGAGGAAATGGGAGATACCTGGTGCTAGAGACTGCCCTTAGCCGTAAACTATGCACCTAAGT
Organism: Theropithecus gelada; assembly: GCF_003255815.1. Classification (NCBI taxonomy): domain Eukaryota; kingdom Metazoa; phylum Chordata; class Mammalia; order Primates; family Cercopithecidae; genus Theropithecus; species Theropithecus gelada. Next base: position 188,147,354 of record NC_037668.1, read on the forward strand.
TAAGGTCTATCAGGAGAAGAACCAGGAAGGGACTAATTTTAGAAAGAGCTGGAGGTGGAGGGTTGGGGTATGAGTGAAGAGTTCACGACCTGGGAGACGTGACCACAGTGGAAGAGGTTGGGAGCACCTGGGTGAATGGAAAGGTATGTTGGGTGATTTAAGAACAGTAAACTTTTGAGGATTTTATGGTATGAGTGGGACATGATGGGTGTGAAAGTAAACCCAAAAGAGGAAAGAACAGACTGAAAAGTAGAAAAAGTAGTAGCAAAGGGACCTGGGGACCTGTGTGCTGATGGAGACGTGATGCCCTCAAATGATACAGTAAAGAAAAAACTGGGTTTGACTCCAGTAAAGCTTTTCTCAGTTAAAAGACAACATGGGGTCCTGAGGTGGTCTCTATCCAGTGGTATATATGCTATTAGGGACAGCCTGTGATTTCATAACAATTACTAAGAATTTACTTATACTCAAACTCCGTGACTTGTTGTAAGCGTGTTCCTCTATCGCCCGTGGGCCTGATCTGTGACTTTCTAGTGTTTGTCCTATGTTCCTATGCTCCTGAGTGTCTTCAATGGGCCAGTGCCTACCAACCCTACTTGTAAGCATTACTCACTGACTCTGTCCCCAGTACAAGGTCCCCAGGAGCTCTCTTCTCAATATTGGTTATGCAACAATGAAAAGGCATGAACCTCAATCCCAAGATGCTCACAGGTTAGGGTAGCACTGTCTGATAGAAATACAATACAAGCCACAAAGACAAGCTACATGTGTAATTTTAGGTTCTCCAGTAACTACATTGAAAAAGTAAAATGAAATAGTAATGCTAATCTTAATAGTATATATATTTTTATCCTGGTGGTTCTCAACCAGGGGAGATATTGCTCCCCAGGAATCATTTGGTGATATCTAAAAATGTCACTTGGCAATGTCACTGGGCAATTTCTGATTGTCACAACTAGGAGGGCATTAGTGGCATTTAGTGGATGGGATGCTGGTCAACACCCTACAATGCATTGGAGGACAGCCTCCTACAACAAAGTAATATCTGGCCTAGATGTCAATCAACAGTGCTGAGGTTGAGAAACTCTGATTTAACCCAATACATTCAAAACATCATTTCAATATGTAATCAAATAGAGAAAAAATTGATAATCTGTTTTTTTACATTTAAAAATTTAAGGTCTCATGGTTATTTTACACTTATAATGTATCTTCATTCAGGCTAGCCATATTTCAGCTGTTCAATTGCCACATGTGGCTATCAGCTACTGTATTAGACAGGAGTATGGAGTGTATAGTTAATGTCCAGAAAGCTCTCTGTGCCCCCATATTTCCTGGGCACAGCAAATATGGTGGGATACAAAGTCTTTACCTTTGAGAGACCTACATGATAAGGAATCGGGATAAAAGGATTGCATGGAGACTCTCTGATTATTAAACTAGATAAGAATACAGATACATTTAAAACAATATCTATTTAACCTTTGCATTATTTCTCCGCAAAATGCCACCAAGAGGATCTATGTAGTTTCTTATTCTCTTGAGGCAAAGGTCAAATACCCCATTGGGAAGATTACTGTGAGGGAGTTGGCTTCAGTGCAGCACTGAGGATTTAGATATTGATCACTAAAGCTTTCATGTAGTTAAAACAAACAACCAAGCAGCACCCTTTGCCTCCTCCAAAGCACTCTAAAATTTTTTGCTACTGAAAAATGAAAATTAAAGGGTTTCGGGTTAAAAAGAAGGTGATCATGTAGTAATCAGAGCTTTAGAACAATTCAAACCGACCTTGGTACAACATGCTGCAGTTTGTAATCCCCAATTTGAAGGCTTCGCAGCATCTCATTAGTCTGGAGTCTTGGTACAGATAATTCTGTATTGAGTGAGTAATTAAATGTGACATAGAAGCAGGCGGATGGATTAGTGACACACCCAGGGGTCCCTCTAAGGGGGCCTTTCCTCTCTCTGCCCACGAGGGAAGGTGGCGAGAGGCTTAGCAGAGATCCTGCAAGGCAAAATGCCATGTGAAGGCAAGGCAAGATTTTGTACATTATCTGTGGGTCAGGGCAATGCGCCAGTAAGTGTGGGGACAAGGACCTTATGGAAGGACCTTGATGGAAGCCCGGCTCTGTGCATGAAGTAACAGGGTCACCTCTGTGGTGCAGCTGATCCTTTCTGTGCTGATGCTGGCAATGTGTCCTCAGCTTTCCGGAGTAAGCAGCTCATTCTGCCCTCAGTGGGATGAGAGCCTGTCTGTGTTTACTTTAAGTCAGAGTGGAGAATGCTGCCTATGACGCCAGAGCCCTCTGAAACTGGAGCGTATGCGAAAAAGCCAGGCTTTGTCTCAAATGAAGGAAGCCGAAAAGAGTGTTTTCTCATTTTTACAGTGTCAGTAAGGCACTTGTTTTCATATAGTCAAAGGCTTGGACAGGGACTCATGCGATTTACCTTTTTGTTTCCAGAAAGGTTCTTACTCTGCTTTCTGCACACCTGAAAATCTACCCATATTTCAAAGTCCACCAGGGAAGGAGCTTATCAAATCTTTTTGGAAACAAATTCAATTTCTTGTCAGCCCTCAATCAACATAGATTGAGCACTGGCTCTGCACAAGGAATTAGGAGCTAAGAATAAAGAAAAGGAGCTGCAGCTTCTGTTTTCAAGGAGCTCATGAGGGACATGAAAAGACAGGGTGTGAAAAGGGCTCACTGAAAAGCACACACATTAAGGCCTGTAGGAGTCGAGAAGAGGAAGCAGATTTGGGGCTGCACTGGCGAGGAAAGATGTCCTGCAGTAGGTGAAATTTATCTGGTCTTCTGGGATTGGGTAGTGGGGAGGGCCTGGTGTTGGGAAATCCCACCTCACGCTCTCCCTTCCTCTGCACCCCACCTGTGAGTTCACTGACTACAGCGTTTCGGCACAATGCAAGGCACCACAGTTACAAAGATGAGTCAGGCTTGGTCCCAGCCTCTGGGAATTCACAAGGGACTTATACCAGTTGCCAGAAAGTTGTTCTTCCATGGAGATGTGCCTTGTGACTCACTCATTCAACAAGGACCTATTGAACATCTGTTCTGTGCCCAGTCCTGCTCTTGATGCTAAGAATACAATGGGCCACAAGGCGGATAAAGCCCTGCCTTTATAAAGGTCATGGTCTAGAGGGGCAGGAGACAAGAAACACGTAATTACCAGTGTGATAAGAGTTATGAAAAAGGAACAACAGTGTGCTAAGGGGCAGATAGCAAGGCATTCAACCTGGTCTGGGAGAGAGAGAGTTCTTTTCAGACGTGATGCGTAAGCCGACACTGAAATGCAGAATGGAGTTATCCAGGTGAAGGGGGAGAGGGGAGTGAGGGGAGACGAATCTACCCATCAGAAGGAAGACACAGTGCAAAAGTCCAGAGTGGAGAGAATATGGCACCTTTGAGGAGCTAAAACATGTCCAAGAGGGCTGCAGTAGGAATGGGGCTGAAGTCCAAGAGCTAGGGCTGGCCCTTCTGGGCCGGAAAGTGACCACTTTCCACATAAAGTGGAAAAGTAATTAAGAGTCTGCTGGGCTCAATGGTCAAAACAAATAGAAGCTAAAGCAAATATCCTCTCTCCTGTCCCACTTTATGCAGGAAAGCAGGCTCCCTTCTTGCACAGTTGTACAGGGATAGTGTAGACCATGTGCATCCTCACTAACAGGGTCCCTGCCCTGCTCCCTGTACCTGTCATCTAACCTCTATGCAATCAGCCTTCAGCGCAGGACCCATGGACACCCTGCATCTACAAGCTCTGTCCCACCAGTCCCTGCAAGTCCTTGAGGACAGGAGTCTGCCTTCTTTGTCTCTGTTTCTGCAGCATCAACACAGTGCCTGGCACCCGGGGTGCTCAGTGAGTGCACAACTCCACTGTGCCAGGGGAAGTACCTGGTATTCAATTTTTTCTTGTAATGGGCTGAGCCCTAAATACCTGAGGAGGCTCCAAAAGGTATTCTTTTTTTTTTTTTTTTGAGACAGAGTCTTGCTCTGTCACCCAGGCTGGAGTGGAGTGGCACGATCTTGGCTCACTGCAAGCTCTGCCTCCTGGGTTCACGCCATTCTCCTGCCTCAGCCTCCTGAGTAGCTGGGACTATAGGCGCCCGCCACCGCGCCCGGCTAATTTTTTGTATTTTTAGTAGAGACGGGGTTTCACCGTGTTAGCCAGGATGGTCTCGATCTCCTGATCTCGTGATCCGCCCACTGTGGCCTCCCAAAGTGCTAGGATTACAGCCATTGGGCTGGTTCACAGTTGGACTTCTGCCTCAGTTTCTCTGCTTAATATTCCAGTGACCTGATAAGGCTGGAGTTGTGCCTGGAAACCCTAGCCACTGATGTTTATGGAGTACCTGCTGAGTGTAGACACAGTGTCAGATGCTGTTGAGGATGGCATACAACAGCATTTGCTATTAAAAAAAACACACTAGAAGACATGAGCCCTGATCACATGCATCTAAGCATTTGCAATAATTAAGTGTGCTGGGTTTTCATTAGTATTTCGAAAAGTGAAAATCATCTTGTTTCATCACTTCGAAGGATAAGGTGATTCTGACTACAAATATGACACTTAAGTAATCTTATGCTTAAAAAAAATTGGTCTTTGTAGGTGCCAACACTTACTTCCTCCTTTTTCCAGTTGACAGCTGTTTTACATTCATTACATCTTTGTGTTATGAAATCCACATGAGGTAAAAAGTGGCACTGGTTTCAGAGATGGAATAGAGTTCAAAGTTCTTTGACGTATTCAAAGGCTTTCACCATCTTACCCCAACCTCCTTGCACTGTTCCTTTTCATATTCTCTTTCATGAAGATGTCTTTTTCTCCATTTCTGCTTGCTTTCACTCTTCCTCCTCCATCTCTGACTTCTTCCTCTATTCCTGGCTCCTCATTTTCTGTGTTCTTTCTCGTCTTTCACCTGGCGCCCTGATCAGACTCATGTTCTCATACATCAACTGTGTATAGCTAACAATTTTTGATGGCTAACTTAGAAAGCTAACCAAAAATGTCCTCCTGATTGTACAATTAAAACAATTCATTTTCAAATTTGGGAAATATGGAAAGTATAAAGGACACAAGGGTCACTGCTGACTAGGGAGGAGTGGTCAAGAGCTCAGGCTTCGAACCTCAGCTTTGTTGCCTTGTAACCTTGGGCAAGTTACTTACCCTCTCTGAGCCTCAGTATTCTCATCTGTGAAATGGAAAAGATAAACCCCATCTCATGGGCTTACCATAAATATCGTGAAAATTACCTATAAAATGCTTAGTACTGTTTCTGGCAAGTAATAAGCACTCAATACTTCATACTATTAATACTTAATACTATTGTTATTATAATAACCATTAAACATTTTCAGACTATTATTTATAATTTCTATTAAAAATGCTTTGTGAATGCCAACCAACAATCTTACAAGCAAAATTTGAACCCATTCTGTTAGCAAGCTGTGGACTGCTTTTCCTTCCCAGAGTGGAAAAGTGATTTGCCTTACATTACAGAAGAGTTCACAGGCGCCACCAGGAAATGGAGCAAACATACTTGATTCCCTTATCTGTGCCATAAGAGTGTGTCAAGCAGGTGATCACAGTCATGTTGGTGTGAAACCAGCAGAAAGCAGGCGTTGGAGGCTCAATCACTTGATTCAGTAACAGATGCTGTTTATAGCAGACAAGTACTTCCCTGGATCCTCTTGGTATGTGTGACACGGACTATGTGCTGCGAGTGCATGCCATGTTATGTCCCAATGGTAGGCATGGCCTTTGATTCAGACAGTGCAGTAGAACACTCTGGGTTGGGCGTGGGCTCCTTCTTATCCTGCCCAACCTGCCTCCCCACACCACTAAGCCTGTCAAGATAACTGGCTCACATCCCATTAGGAAGAATTACCATGATCACTAATGGGTGGTTAGGGACAGCGTTCCAGTTTAAAGACTTTCATGGGCCGTGAAAGCTAGTGAGTAAATAACCGTTTATCAACCAGTCACTTAGAGGACACTGCACAGAATGATGTTCTAGGACTTCCAAACATATAGAAGCCATATATCATAATGGAACATAAAAGTTATGTGTGAATAGGCTGTAAAACTGAACAACTGTTTACCTTAGTGAAGTTTTATTTACATGCCCTGCAGTAGATACTTAGATGTGCTTCATACAGAGGCTGCCGATCCCAGCTGTAAGCAGAGCTCAGCAAAGTGGCAATGCGTCGGTTAGATGCCAACTGCAGCGTGCTTTCAGGGGCCCAGGGAAGGCTTCTCTTGCTCTGTGCAAAGCTCAGTTTGCCTGCCTGATGCTTAAAATTTTTTGAATGAGAAACTAAAGCTTTATGTCCATGATTCCAGAAAATTCAATTTGACGATTTCAACATTGGATTCAACATGGAATACTGCTTAATGCACAAATAGTCAACATTTACAGGGTTACATTCTTTACAGAGTGCTTCCGTATGTATAATCTTCTTTATCCTCAAATGCTCCAATAAATTTAACTATTGCTCCCAATTATGAGGAGGGATCTGTGACTTGAAGGAGTTAAATGCCTTGCCTGAGGGCGCATTCTGGGCATAGCAGGGCTGGGACTGGAGTCTGGTGCTTCTGCTGAGGCCTCCTTGTCAGTGATCTTTCCACAAGGGTGGGGGCTTGCATTAACTGCCATACAGGAGCCAGTTTTGAAAGGCAGTAGATGCGAACTGGAGAGGGGCATCAGCACTCCCCAGTTGGGGCAGGCCCTGAGGGCTCCTTCTCTGCAGTGCTCCCTGCTCACTCCTGGTTGATCCTGCCCAGGGCTGTGTTGTTCTGATGAGCCTGCACGTGTTTCCTCTAAGCTTACGGAGTTGGCCCCATTCGACACTTGCATTCCCTGTTGTGATTGAAACCCCATTCCGATCCCCAGCCTCCTTGGCTGAAGTCCTGGAAACCTGCTACTTCCTTGCCAGCCCTGTCCTCCAGGAAGCTGAGCTCTGTCCCCCATGCTCCCTTTCCCAGCTGGGGTTTTGTTCCTGTGGACAGACCTGCCAGAACTGAATGCTGATTGCTGTTTTTTTTTCCTTGGTCTCCTGCTATTTCAGGGAACTGCCGTTTTGTTCATTTTTATTTCTATCATTATACGCATTTTTATTGAACATCTACTATATATAAGACACAATCCAGGATTGACCCCCTTGGCTCTCAAGGTCACCCTAATGGAACCAGTTTGCCACACACCTATAGAAGTTCTACTTTGTGTTACTGTGGTCTATCTCACAGGAGGCTTTAAAGTTGGGCTTTGGTTCTCTATGTGTCCCCCAGCTGGTAAACACACAGTAAATGGTAGCTTAGGGGAGACACCAGAGGTAAGGGTGAGTCACGGTTGGGAATAGAACATGGGAAATGGGTTCTAGGAGACTTTTAAGACAACATGGGGATTTCTGAATGTTACCAAGGCCTGACTGGCCCTGGCTCCAGGTGAGTCAGTGAGCAAGTGACTCTGCTGAGTGACAGTCAATGAGCCAAAGAAGAGGTGGGATCATTTATATAAAAGGGTAACAAAGAATGACCTTCAGTGTCGTTGTTTAATGACATTACCTTCCCGAGCTGCAATCCTTTAGTTTCACAGGTATCCGTCGCAATACTTGAATGAATTTGATCTGAATTTCTGCTCTATGTATTTCCCCACCAGCTTCATTTCGAAAATCACCTTTTCTGAATGACAAGTCAATCAATTCAATAACATGCAATTTTACACAGTAGGAAGCTATTCCCATATCCCACTTCATACTTGTAACTATCGGCTGCTTTTCTGAATAGCAGGCATATGTTTCAAAGTCACATTATTTTCATCTCCAGACTCCGAGGTGGAATGACACTGAGAGGGACACAACTCCGATGTGAGGCTGAACACTCTCCTCTTCCTCCCCGTTTTCACAAGCAACTCTTTTTTGTCATAGCCAGAGCTGCCAGCCTGCATTCAATGTCCCATCAGTTCAGTTGTGTAAAGAAATCATTGGCTTGATCAGCTTCATTTTAGAAGCTTTCTGATATGCTGGGTTTGTTTTTTTTTTTTTTTTTTAATGTTGTTTCCCGAGCTTTTGGAATCCTGACAAGGTAAATGAAGGTGAAATGAACATGTATATTTTGGCTTTGTTTTCCAGGGCTAGGTAAAATGATGGACAGGATTGTATTACTAGAGGAATTAGGAGGAGATAGGCTGCACACATTGGTTGATCCACAGAGTCTGTGGGTAATGAGCTGGAAAAAAGAAAACTAAAAACTGCTGATTGAAAATTTGAATCATTAAAAGCTTTGAAATCAACATCTTCTTTTAGAATTTCAATCTTCTATGATTTGCTTAGAGTCAGTGGTCTGAGCCACAGGCCAAATTGTCAATCAAAATGAGCGGGGTTTGCTCATGACCTCCGTTGTTTCAGAGATTATATTAAACACTTCAAAAGCTGCAGTAACTCTTGCAGGGCAGCAGAGTGGTCATCAGGGTACAGTACTCCCTGGACTTTCATTGATTTAGAATTTGCATTTCTCATTATTTGCAAATGACCCTCCATGTTTAAAATATATTATAATTTGTATTTTTGCTGAAGCATGAATTAGAATTTCACTTGCCGGCTGGGATGCAAGTGTAGTGGTGTTGCACAGCTAGTAAATGAGTCAGGCATCTTGCCCCCAGGCACCCAAAGAAAAAATGTTGTTTTCATTCATTGTATATGCATATTATGGGGGAAATTATGTGCCATAGTGGTAATTTGTAAATTGGAGGGATTCATAAAGCTCTTGGAAAAAATTACTCTTGAGTGTCAGGCTGTACTGTAGGTATATCTTATTATAATGAAACTCAGTACAGCATTGCTTTGCTTGTGTGAGCATGACTTACTGGCCATTAAGAGATGACTTATTTTGTAATCAGTATGTAAAGAAAAAGGGCTGCTGAGCAGACAATATAGATGTTTCCACATTTATCCACACGAAAATTCAAGCTCTTAACTCAAAGGTGATCTCCTCAAACCTTCATCCAGAGCCACTCTCTCCCTTTTTCCTTTAGTGTGGATCTCAGGTGCAAATTGAAGTCATCATCCTAAGGAGCTCTTGGCATCTACCTGCTCATGGTCTTGCCCATGTGTTAGTTCATTTTCACATTTTCCCTTTTCATGCCCCATCCCAATGCCTATTCTCTCCCTTGATATATTATAAACATGCATACTAATGTGTTGAGAATATGCCATTAAAATGTATGACATTTAAATTTATATAAATGGTATTTCAGTAAAAAAAAATATAAATATATATGTGCATATATATTTGCTTTTTACTGTTTCCATTTGGCCTAATTTTCTAGGATTTATCCATGTGGTGAATGTGCATCTGGCTAATTCTTCTGCTGTATCGTGTCCAGAGTGTATCCACCATGTGATGCTTACAAAGCCAGTTACAGACACCATTGTTGGCTCAAGGCTTTGCTGCTACAAACAATGCTGTGAGGACCATTTTATCCATGCCCCTATACCACCATGGGTGAGTGTTTCTGGAGTGTTAGCTCTAGAGTAGGATTACAGGTTGGGGGGTGATCCCATGCTTAGTGGGTACTACCGCCAAGGTACTCTCCAGAGTGCCTGTTCCACTTTCCTCTCCTATCAGGAGTGAAATAGGTTTTCTATTTCATCATATTTTTTTTCCTCAGACTGAGTCATGGAAATATACTTCTTGATTTTACTTAGTGCATTTACTGTTATTTGTGAGGTAGAACATCTCTTCATATATTTATTAGTCTTTTGGATTTCTCTTCCTGGGAATTGTCTATTCATTGCCTTGTCCATTTTACAGTTGGCTTTCTTGTCTTTCTCATTAATTTATTGGAATTCCATGTATATTTCAGACATTTATTTTTGTCAATTTTAGTTGGTGCAAGTTTCTTCCTGTATTTTTTTGTTAAAGAGAAATTCTTTTATATATGGCAAATGTTTTATTTTGAAATAATTTTAGATTTACAGAAAAGTTGTAAAGATACTACGGAGAGTTTTCTCTTCACTAAGGTTCCCTTAATGCTAATGTCTGATCTAACTTGGCACATTTTTAAAAACTAACAAATTAACATTGGTTTAATACTATTAACCAAACCACAGATTATTCAGATTTTACCAGTTTTCACATTGATATCCTTTTACTGTTCCAAGATCCAATCCAGGATGCTACATTGCATTTGGTTGCTGTATCTCTTTAGTCTTTTGATCTGTGAAAGTTACTCTCTTTTTTCCTTAGTTTTTATGATGGTCTCAGTTTGAGTAGTACTGGTCAAGCATTTTGTGGAATGTCCATCAATTTGGGTTTGTCTGATATTTTCTTTTTTTAAAAAAATACTTTCAATTTTTATTTTAGATTCTAGGGGCACATGTGTAGGTTTGTTAAAAGGGTGTATTGTGTGATGCTGAGGTTTGGGATATGAATGATTCCACCACCCAGGGAGTGAGCGTAGTGCCCAAGAGGTAGTTTTTCAACCCTTGTCCCTTCCCTCCCTCCCCCTTCAAGTAGTCCCCAATGTCTGTTGTTGCCATCTTTATGTCCATGAATACCCAATGTTTAGCTCCCACTTATAAGTGAAAATGCGGTATTTGGTTTTCTGTTTTTGTATTAATTTGCTTAGGATAATGGCCTCCAGCTCCAGCCATGTTGCTGCAAATGATGTGATTTTATTCTTTTTTATGGCTGTGTAGTATTCCACGGTGCATATGTACCACATTGTCTTTATCCAGTCTGTAACTGATGGGCACCTAGGTTGATTCCATGTTTTTGCTGTAGTGAGTAGTGCCATGATGAACATATGAGTACAAGTGTCTTTTGGGTAGAGCTATTTATTTTCTTTTAAATATATACCTAGCAATGGGAGTGCTGGGTCAAATGGTAGCTCAATTTTAAGTTATTTGAGAAATCTCCAAACTGCTTTCCACAGTGGCTGAACTAATTTACATTCCCAACAGTGTGTAAGCATTCCCTTTTCTCCACAGCCTTGCCAGCATCTGTTTTTTGACTTTTCAGTAACAGCCATTCTAACTGGTGTGAGATGTTGTCTCATCATGGCCTTGATTTGTGTTTCTCTGATGATTAGTGATGTTGAGCATTTTTAAATGTTTGTTGGCTACTTGTATGTCTTCTTCTGAGAAGTGTCTGTTCATGTCTTTTGCCCACTTATTTTTTTGAGACAGAGTCTCACTCTGTTGCCCAGGCTGGAGTGCAGTGGTGTGATATTGGCTCACTGCAACTTCTGCCTCCTAGATTCCAGCAATTCTCCTGCCTCAGGCTCCCAAATAGCTGGGATTACCGGTACATGTCACCATGCCTGGCTAATTTTTGTATTTTTAATAGAGATGGAGGTTTGCCATGTTGGCCAGGATAGTCACGAATTTGTCCACTTTTTAATGGGGTTATTTTGCTTTTGCTTGTTGAATTGTTTAAATTTCTTATAGATTCTGGATATTAGACCCTGTCTGATGCATAGTTTTCTTTCATCTTGTAAGTTGCCTGTTCTCTCTGTTGATATTTTCTTTTGCTGTGCAGAAGCTGTTTAGTTTAATTAGGTCCCACTTATCAATTTTTGTTTTTGTTGCCATTGCTTTTGAGGACTTAGTTATAAATTCTTTCTCAAGGCTGATGTCCAGAATGGTATTTCCTAGGTTTTCTTCTAGGATTCTTATGGTTTGAGGTCTTACATTTAAATCTTTAATCCATCTTGAGTGAATTTTTTTATATATGGTGAAAGGTTGGGGTCCAGTTTCATTCTTCTGCATACAGTTAGCCAGCTATCCCAGCACCATTTATTGACTAAGGAGTCTTTCCCCATTGCTTATTTTTATTGACTTTAAATTAGATGACTGTGAGTATACAGCATTTTTCCTGGATTCTCTATTCTGTTCTGTTCATGTATGTATCTGTTTTTGTACCAGTACCATGCTGTTTAGGTTACTGTAGCCTTGTAGTATAGTTTGCAATTGGGTAATATACTGCCTCTGGCTTTTTTCCTTTTGCTTACGGTTGCTTTGGCTATTTAGGCTCTGTATTGAACCAACTCATATTGGTTCAATATGCATTTTAGAATAGTTTTTTCTAATTCTTTGAAAAATGACAGTAGTTTATGACATTAGTAGGAATAGCATTTAATCTTTAGGTGCACAATTTCTAAACTCCTGTTGCAGAAGAGTGGGTGCTTCAGATGTCAGAAGATCTGCCTGGGCATAAGCAGAGAAGGCCCTGCTGAACCACAAACTCTGCATAGGAAGAGGGGCGTGGTTCAGGCTGCCAATCTATGTGAGCAGGTGCTTTACATACCTGGAGATCTGCCTGGGCATGGAGCAAAGAGGGCCCCATAGAACCACAATCTATGCCTGGGAAGGGTGGGGTGGCTCAGGCTGCTGAATCAGGTGAGCCAGTGCTCCAGGTGCCTGGAGATCTGCCTGGGCGTGAAGTGGAAAGGGCTCCCCTGCAACAAGATCTCTGCACAGGAAGAGTGGGGCAGCTCAGGCTGCTCATCTAGGTGAGGGAGAACTCTGGATGCCTGGTGATCTGCCTGGTGTGGAATGGAGAGGGCCCTACCGCACCATGATCTATGCTTAGGGAGGTCTAGGTGGCTCAGGCTGCTGGTCTAGGCAAGCGTGTAGTCTGAATTCTTGAAGTTCTGCCTGGGGGTGGAGTGGAGAGGGCTCTGCTTCACTGTGATCTCAGGGGAGCAGGCTGGGGCACCCAGAAACAACACATGTAAAGTGATTCCAGGTTGCCAAGCCAGCTCTGGGCTGCAAGTCTTATTGTTCAGGAGAAACTGCAGCTGTAGCAGCTCTCCTCCTGCTCCAGGCCTGTGATGGGGGAGAGCACAGTTCCAGCACCTACTACTGAGGTGCTTTCCATAGTTCTGACTGTGGAGGCCCCTACCCTGCTCCAGAGCAAGTGCTCCAATATCTGGCCCAAGATTAAAATACCTGTGTGGTCACACTGCTAGGCTGCCAAAGAATGGCTGACTTTGTTTGTGACTGGATTAAAAATGGCGTCCTGCTCTCAATACCAGTCTGGGAAAATGCCTGCAGCTTTTCCCAGTGTTTTTCTCTCGGTGCCTCCAAGCTTTTCCTCAAGTTAGCTCCAGAGGTTGGGAAAAACAAAGTGCTCTCCCCTGTCCTGGGTTGCTAGGTGAGTTACAAGGAAGGCTGCCTTGTCCTCTCACGTACTGGGGCTTCACTCGCTTTTATCAGCCGGTCACCTTCACGGGAGCTGTTTGCCTGTGTTCTCCTCCTTAGGATCTGGGGTGTCCTTCATGATTATAGTGGATTCCCATTTTCCTTCTTGAATTAAAGCTCACAGAGTTGATCTATTTTTCTTTTTCTTTTCTTTTCTTTTTTTTTTTGAGACAGGGTCTCACTCTGTCACCCAGGTTGGAGTGCAGTGGTATGATCTTGGCTCACTGCAACCTCTGCCTCCTGGGTTCAAGTGATTCTCCTGCCTCAGCCTTCTGAGTAGCTGGGATTACAGGTGCCTACAACCATGCCTGGCTAAGTTTTGTGTTTTTAATAGAAATGAGGTTTCACCATATTGGCTAGGCTGGTCTCTCTAACTCCTGACCTCATGTGATCCACCGCCTCAGCCTCCCAAAGCGTTGGGATTACAGGCGTGATGAGCCACCGAACCCAGCCACAGAGTTGGTCTTTATGCACTAGGTTGCTATTTCCAAGTGGCCAAGGAATGTTAAAAGCCTCTAATCCACCATCTTGGGAAAAAAATAAGTGTGTGATGTTTTCTTAGGATTAAATTGGGCTTATGAATTTTTTTGAAGATCACAGAAGTAAAGTGCTCTTTTTATCACACCACATCAAAGGGTACATAATATTAATATAACTTATCTCTGGTGATACTAACTTTGAACACTTGGTTAAGGTGGTGTCTGCTAGTTTCTCCACTGAGAAGTTACATTTTTTTCTTTTTCCTATTCTGTTTTTTGGATATGAGTCGCTAGGTTCAGCCCACAGTCAAAGGGAGGGGAATTAAGCTTCACCTTTTTGACGAAGAAGCATTTATATATATTTAATATAATATTAAAAAATATATATTTATATACATTATTTGGAATTTCTTTAGGAAGAATAAATCCTTAATTTTGATGTAATTGAAGTTGCTAATTTTTCATCTTATTTTAAATTTTGATCCAGGGTCAGTTGGATATCAGGGATCATATTTTGCATTTGGTTGTCTTCGACTTGTTTTTTATGAGTCCAGTCCAATTGTCCTAATGTTTTACAATATGGATTTTTCTGATATATATTTTTTTGTTCTTAGACGCAAAGTTATATTGTTCCCATTGTATTACATGAAGAGGCACATAACGTCAGCTTGTTCCGTTATTGGTAACTTGGTTTAGGTGGTGTGTATTAGATCTCTTTGTTGTAAATGTATATATATTTTTTTCTCTGTGGAATCAATAAGTAGTCCATGGGATGATATATTAAGATTGTGTAAATATTGTGTTTTCAATAATCTTTTGCCCAATGGCTTTATCATACATTAATGATCCTTGCCTGAATCAAGATTTACATTGTTAGTTACAGTTGGTGATTTTCTTCTGCTACTGTGTCCTCTACATTTATTAGTTGCTCTGTAAATGAGCACTCTTTCCCTCTTTTTTGGATATGACTGTAGATTCAAGGATTTCTTTCATGTGTGCTTGATTTAATAGATTTTAGAAGATGCATCTAAAAATTTTAACTATAATTATTGTTTTTTTCTCCCTTTATTTTTGTTAGTTATTGCCTTGTATTTCAGAACTTTATTGTTAGACGCATTTGTATTTTTGGTTATTACTTATATTTGTACCTCAGTTGCCTCATGTGTAAAATGGAGATGACAATATAGCTTATGTCATGGGCTTATTGTGAAGATTAAATGAGCTAATACCCGAAAAGATCTTAGATTAGGATTCAGAATGGTGCTTAGTCCTCAATAAATGTTAATACTACTTTTTAAAATAATATATATTTTAGATCCATTACTTCTTTTTTTTTTTTTTTTTTTTTAATTTATTTATTATTATTATACTGTAAGTTGTAGGGTACATGTGCATAACGTGCAGGTTTGTTACATATGTATACTTGTGCCTTGTTGGTGTGCTGCACCCATCAACTCGTCATTTACATCAGGTATAACTCCCAATGCAATCCCTCCCCCCGCCCCCCTCCCCATGATAGGCCCCGGTGTGTGATGTTCCCCTTCCCGAGTCCAAGTGATCTCATTGTTCAGTTCCCACCTATGAGTGAGAACATGCGGTGTTTGGTTTTCTGTTCTTGTGATAGTTTGCTAAGAATGATGGATTCCAGCTGCATCCATGTCCCTACAAAGGACACAAACTCATCCTTTTTTATGGCTGCATAGTATTCCATGGTGTATATATGCCACATTTTCTTAATCCAATCTGTCACTGATGGACATTTGGGTTGATTCCAAGTCTTTGCTATTGTGAATAGTGCTGCANTAAGTACGATGTGGTGCTGAGAAGAATGTATATTCTGTTGATTTGGGGTGGAGAGTTCTATAGATGTCTATTAGGTCTGCTTGCTGCAGAGATGAGTTCAATTCCTGGATATCCTTGTTAACTTTCTGTCTCGTTGATCTGTCTAATGTTGACAATGGAGTGTTGAAGTCTCCCATTATTATTGTATGGGAGTCTAAGTCTCTTTGTAAGTCTCTAAGGACTTGCTTTATGAATCTGGGTGCTCCTGTATTGGGTGCATATATATTTAGGATAGTTAGCTCTTCCTGTTGAATTGATCCCTTTACCATTATGTAATGGCCTTCTTTGTCTCTTTTGATCTTTGATGGTTTAAAGTCTGTTTTATCAGAGACTAGTATTGCAACCCCCGCTTTTTTTTGTTCTCCATTTGCTTGGTAAATCTTCCTCCATCCCTTTATTTTGAGCCTATGTATGTCTCTGCGTGTGAGATGGGTCTCCTGAATACAGCAGACTGATGGGTCTTGACTCTTTATCCAGTTTGCCAGTCTGTGTCTCTTAATTGGAGCATTTAGTCCATTTACATTTAAGGTTAAGATTGTTATGTGTGAACTTGATCCTCCCATTATGATATTAACTGGTTATTTTGCTCATTAGTTGATGCAGTTTCTTCCTAGCCTCGATGGTCTTTACATTTTGGCATGTTTTTGAGATGGCTGGTACCGGTTGTTCCTTTCCATGTTGAGTGCTTCCTTCAGGGTCTCTTGTAAGGCAGGCCTAGTGGTGACAAAATCTCTAAGCATTTGTTTATCTGTAAAGGATTTTATTTCTCCTTCACTTATGAAACTTAGTTTGGCTGGATATGAAATTCTGGGTTTAAAATTCTTTTCTTTAAGAATGTTGAATATTGGCCCCCACTCTCTTCTGGCTTGGAGAGTTTCTGCCGAGAGATCTGCTGTGAGTCTGATGGGCTTCCCTTTGTGGGTAACCCGACCTTTCTCTCTGGCTGCCCTTAAGATTTTTTCCTTCATTTCAACTTTGGTGAATCTGGCAATTATGTGTCTTGGAGTTGCTCTTCTCGAGGAGTATCTTTGTGGCGTTCTCTGTATTTCCTGGATTTGAATGTTGGCCTGCCCTACTAGGTTGGGAAAGTTCTCCTGGATGATATCCTGAAGAGTGTTTTCCAACTTGGTTCCATTTTCCCCCTCACTTTCAGGCACCCCAATCAGACGTAGATTTGGTCTTTTTACATAATCCCATACTTCTTGCAGGCTTTGTTCATTTCTTTTTCTTCTTTTTTCTTTTGGTTTCTCTTCTCGCTTCATTTCAATCATTTGATCCTCAATTGCTGATACTCTTTCTTCCAGTTGATCGAGTCTGTTACTGAAGCTTGTGCGTTTGTCACGTATTTCTCGTGTCATGGTTTTCATCTCTTTCATTTCGTTTATGACCTTCTCTGCATTAATTAGTCTAGCCGTCAATTCTTCCACTTTTTTTTCAAGATTTTTAGTTTCTTTGCGCTGGGTACGTAATTCCTCCTTTAGCTCTGAGAAATTTGATGGACTGAAGCCTTCTTCTCTCATCTCGTCAAAGTCATTCTCCGTCCAGCTTTGATCCGTTGCTGGCGATGAGCTGCGCTCCTTTGCCGGGGGAGATGCGCTCTTGTTTTTTGAATTTCCAGCTTTTCTGCCCTGCTTTTTCCCCATCTTTGTGGTTTTATCTGCCTCTGGTCTTTGATGATGGTGATGTACTGATGGGGTTTTGGTGTAGGTGTCCTTCCTGTTTGATAGTTTTCCTTCTAACAGTCAGGACCCTCAGCTGTAGGTCTGTTGGAGATTGCTTGAGGTCCACTCCAGACCCTGTTTGCCTGGGTAACAGCAGCAGAGGCTGCAGAAGATAGAATATTTCTGAACAGCAAGTGTACCTGTCTGATTCTTGCTTTGGAAGCTTCCTCTCAGGGGTGTACTCCACCCTGTGAGGTGTGGGGTGTCAGACTGCCCCTAATGGGGGATGTCTCCCAGTTAGGCTACTCAGGGGTCAGGGACCCGCTTGAGCAGGGAGTCTGTCCCTTCTCAGATCTCAACCTCCGTGTTGGGAGATCCACTGCTCTCTTCAAAGCTGTCAGACAGAGTCGTTTGCGTCTGCAGAGGTGTCTGCTGCTTTGTTATTGTTTTCTGTGCCCTGCCCCCAGAGGTGGAGTCTACAGAGACAGGCAGGTTTCCTTGAGCTGCTGTGAGCTCCACCCAGTTCGAGCTTCCCAGCAGCTTTGTTTACCTACTTAAGCCTCAGCAATGGCGGGCGCCCCTCCCCCAGCCTCGCTGCTGCCTTGCCGGTAGATCACAGACTGCTGTAATAGCAATGAGGGAGGCTCCGTGGGTGTGGGACCCTCCCGGCCAGGTGTGGGATATGATCTCCTGGTGTGCCTGTTTGCTCAAAGCGCAGTATTGGGGTGGGAGTTACCCGATTCTCCAGGTGTTGTGTGTCTCAGTTCCCCTGGCTAGGAAAAGGGATTCCCTTCCCCCTTGCGCTTCTCAGGTGAGGCAATGCCTCACCCTGCTTCAGCTCTCGCTGGTCGGGCTGCAGCAGCTGACCAGTACCGATCGTCCGGCACTCCCCAGTGAGATGAACCCAGTACCTCAGTTGAAAATGCCGAAATCACCGGTCTTCTGTGTCGCTGGCGCTGGGAGTTGAAGACTGGAGCTGCTCCTATTCGGCCATCTTGCTCCGCCCTCCCATTACTTCTTTTATCAATATATAATGTCTCTGTTCCTTGTTGTTTCTTGCACTTTGATTTCTAATTTGTCTGAAATGTAGATTGCTACTCCAGTTCTCTTTGGTTTATAATTGCCTAGCATAAATATGTTTTTTACATCCTTTCAACTTTCAGAAAACTTGTGTTTAAAATGTGGTTCTCAGAAGTATCTTATTTTATGGTGATTATGTTCTCATCCAATCTGAGAGTCTCTTTCTTTAATCAGTGAATTCAATTCATTTACATTTTAAAATTACTGATACATTAGGAATTATTTTTACCAACTTAATTTTTGTTTTCCATGTATCATATTTTTGTTCTCTAGCCCCCACCCCCCGTACTTTCTACTTTTCACTGGACACTTACTAAGACCTTTAATCACTTTTTGCATATTTCATGGTATCCATGTTGACTAATATCTTTTCTTCGGGAGTTAGGGAATGTTTTTAATAGCATAGGAAGCGTTCTGAAGCCGTATACAAGCAAGAGTATCTTTATTTTATTTTTCTCATTTAAATAACAGTTTAGTTAGCTATGAAAATCCAGGTTTGAATTAATTTTTCTACAACACTAAAAAAAATAGTTATCTATTGAATTCTTGTCTTCAGTATTGATGTTCAGAAGTTAGATGCCAATTTTGTCTTTGTTTCCTTGTAGGTGTTTTCCTTTTGTTTCTCTCTGAAAGCCTTTGAAATTTTCTTTTTGACTTTATGAATCACAATTTACTATAATAGGTTTAGATTTTTAAAATCTAATTCATTTGTTAATATATAAAGCCTTTAATTTCATGACTTATATCTTTAATTCTTGGAAAATTATAGTCATTATTTTGCTAAATACATTCACCTCTCTGCATATATTTTCTCTCCATTGGAGAGTCCAGTAATATAAATTCCAGTGATATGAATGTCTATGCCTAGCCTCCATATCTTTTAAATAAATATAGGCTCTATAGAGAGACACATACACATACGCCCTATAATTGTAACTCTATGTAGTTTTAGCTCTATAGTGTTTTTATATACATATGTATACAGATGCTTCTTGACTTACAGTGAGGTTATAGCCTGATAATCTCAGCATTAACTGAAAATATCATAAGTTGAAAATGCATTTAGTACCCCTACCTTACTGAACATCATAACTTAGCTTAACCTACTTTAAATGTGCTCAGAACACTCATTTACCTGAGCCCACAGTTGGGCAAATCATCTAACACAAAGTGTATTTTACAATAAAGTGTTGAACTTATTCATGTAATTCATTAAATATTGTACTAAAAGTGAAAAACAGAACTGTTGTATGGATACGTGTCATTAGTGTACACAGTTGAATGCACACTGGGCCTGAATAATGTTTGAAGCATTGAACTACAATTAATTGCCAGGTGATGGTGATGCTACAGTGGCAGGATCACCAATTCTTCTTAGCCTAGGAAAATATCAAAGTTCAAAATTCAAAGTACAGTTTCTACTAAATGCATATCATTTTCACACCTTTGTAAAGTTGAAAAATCAAGTCAGGACATCATTAAGTTGGGGACTGTCTCTATTTAGATGACCCATTAATCCCATATTATATCTCGTAGGTTGATCAGTTCAATGTATTTCTTTTATAGTTGTTTTACTTTTCTGATATCTTGTTAATTTTACCTAACACTTATATTCTCCTGGGGTGATTATTCATCTTAGGTGATAATGTGTCTCTGAAAAGAGGAAATAAATCTGTATTCCCTCTTTGTGTATGTGTTGCCTCAGGGTAGAATGGTTCTGGTGATACAGTCACTCAGAATTTCTTTAATTTGGGGAACTTAAAAAATTTACCAATATGGTTGTATGGTTATATGGCTTGATGGTCCACAGTCGATAGGAAGAAACAAATTAAAAGAGAGGTAGCTGCTAGGGATAAGCACATTCTATGGTAGCAAGAAATGATAGATGACATCTTAAAGGGTGGCGGGTCCCAAAAATGTGTGCATCAACAGATATGAGTACAACAAGCAAAATGGCCTGGGACCACCCAATGTAAATTGTCCAGTAGTTTTTGGTACTCCCTCAGGTCATTACTGTATAGTACTTTAGGATAGCATTTTTATTAATAATTCCATCAAGGGAAAGTTAAATACAGAATTCAAATATTATGTTGATGCAGATGAATGAATAAAGGAAATGTATGTGTGCACAGTGTCATACTATTCAGCCATAACGTAGAATGAAATTCTGTCATTTGAAGTAACAGGGGATGGAACTGGAGGACATTATGTTAAGTGAAATAAGTCAGGTATAGAAAGATAAATACTACATGTTCTCCCTTATATATGGGAAATTTAAAAAGCTGAGCTCCTAGAAGCAGAGTGTAGAATTTAGTTCTTACAGAACAGGAAGGGCCGTGGGGAGGGGAGGACATAGAGTTGGTTAATGATTAGACTCTTATAGCTAGATAGGTGGAATAAGTTCTACTGTTTTACAGCACTGCAAGATGAATATTGTTAACTATAATTTACTGTGTATTTTAAAAAAGTTAGAAGAAAAGATTTTAAATGTTTTCAACAGAAAGAAATGACAAAAGTTTGAGGTGAAGGTGAATGCTTGAATGCTAATTACCTTGATTTGATCATTACATATTATACATGAATAAAAACATCATGCTGTGTCCCATAAGTATGTACAATTATTGTATGTCAATGAAAAATAAGAGGAAAAAACCCCAAGTATTATGTTGATGTTACAGCATAAATGTATGTATAATAGAGTTTAGAACAATTACTATAAAAATGGTTATATTAAATAAAAGGTTTTATATGTAAAGAAGTAAACATCAATTATCTGAAAAATTAGTTATATATTTTAGCTTATTCTTGGCAAATGAATAAAAAAAGAGAACAGATTTCTTGACAATTTCTAAAGGGTTTAAATTAAGGTAGTTTTCCATTAAATTTGACTATGATTAAAAAGACCTCTTTAAAGACATTTAGCACTTAAATAATGCAGTGTAGCAAACCATCTCAAAACTTAGTGCCTTAAAACAATACTCACGAGTCTGTAGGCAGCTGGGTGGCTCTGCTGTTCTGGGGCAAACTTGGTTGATCTTGGCTGGGCCTGCTTGTGCAGGTTCACGAGGGATTGCCTGGTTTAGTATGCCTCATTCCCATATCTGGCAGTTGATTGCTGTTGGCTGAGGTGTTAGGGAGGATTAGGCCATGTGAAGCTCATCATCCAGCTGGCTAATGGGTTTGTTTTACCCTTTCTCTGCTGGGCAAGTTTCATGAGAATAAGTAACAACATCCAGCTTCCCTTGAAGCCTGTCTTTGGAACAGGCACATGGTCACATCTGATATATTTTACTGACCAAGGTAACTCACAATACTAGATTCAAGGGGAGGGGAAAATAGACTCCACATCTTGATTGGGAGGAGAATCAAAGTTGCACTGCAAAGGTCAGGGTCATAGAGAGGAGTGAAGAATTATGACAATTATTATAGTCAATGTACCACATTCCCATTGTGTAAGTAATCAGCTCTATTTAACATAGTAAATTTCTGGATGGAAGAGAGATGAAGGGAGTGGCAGGTGTGGAGGTAGGGACTCTTCAGTCATGAAAGAAATATCCATGGCTTGGACATGGGCATTGGTGGAAGGAAGCTAATTACAGCAGGAGTATCACAGAGGCTGAATACTGCAAAGTACAATAATGTTTTGTGAAGATTTTAAAAAAAATAGTAAACCACTGGGTGGAGACTACAATTTCCAACAAGTACAACTTTGAATACTGTGGAACTAACTACCAACTTGATCACCAATTCATCAGTAAGTGTTTACTAAGTAATTACCACAGGCCAAGCACTGTCCTCGTGCCTGGAGGAATACAAAGAATAAGACAGTTTGCTTCAAGATACTTTCCATCTATTAGAAAGATATGATATTCCCCCAAAGAAGGCCAGTGATACAAGTAATAAAATGTAACAGACACCAAAATGCAGCCCATAGAGATGGCAATAAAACATTCAGTTCTTTTAAAAGATTTTTGAAAATATGAATATATATATCTTCAATAATATAATGAAAACCAGGGGAGAAGGAGATTCTCTTTTCATAAGTAGGCCACCAAAGTATTTAAATTCCAAAAGTAAGCAATGTTTATATTGAAATTCAGTCACAAATAGTACCCTACTAAGTGAATTTTCTAGAGATTTGAAAGAATTATTGTGAGTTTGAAAATAGCTTCCCAAAATGTGACTCCATGAATTAAATGTAAGAGACATGAACAAGTTGCCAAATCTTCCGTACTTGAGTCTCTCCGCTTGCAAACCACTAATAACAAAACTAACTCAATTCATATGTTGACATGAGAATTAGTTAATAGAAACCATTGCAAAGCACTATGGAAATCTTAAGTGCTATGGAACTGGGTCAATAATGAATGCTGGCTTTCTTCCAGTTGCTTCTGAAAGGGAGAAGGAGTTTGATGACAGTTGAATGACCATTTAACCTGCTAATCAGGTGACTGGTGGGATGCCTGGTGATAAATAGAAGAAGAAAATTTATAGAAGACAGAGATGGGGCAGCAAAAGAGATCAGATGCCATGTTTCCTAACAGGGGCACTGCTGGCATTTTGGGCCGGATGAGCCTTTGTTGTACAGGACTGCCCAGTGTGTTGAGACTATTTGGCATCAATGGCCCCTGTGGGACTAAATGCCAGTACCCACTCTTCCCCAACTTGTGAAAACAGCAAGAACCCCAATAAGAAATGCTAACTCATTTCCAAACCCTGTGCCTCCTCTGGTTGAAAATCACTGAGACAGAAAGCTAGAAGCCTTTAGCAAACAATTTGCCAGGGATTTAGAGTGAGTGAGTATGATGATGCAACAATAGGGGAAAGCGCAAAGTCTAATTAGAATGACTGTAATACTTTAGTATTGAGTAGATTTTAGCCAAATTGATTCATTTTGTACAAGGTCGTTAGATTCTTCTTGAACATTTGTTTTCATCTTACATGGCTCTGCTCAAAAGCCTTCAATGACTCCCCATTGCTTACGAATGCAGACTACATTCCTAGGCCTAACATTTATCTTCCCACCAAAACTCATTTCTGACCCCCCCCCCCATCTTCCATTTTCTTCTATAGACTTCTGGTTCCAGTTAATGATGACTAACAAAAGAACCTCCAACGATCTAGAATGACAAACATTGGAAATGAAGACAATGTTGAATTATTTATAATTGAAGACTATAAAGAGTTTCAAATGAGGTCAATTCCAAGGCATAGTCTTTGTTGTTCTGATGCTGGCACTTGGGGGTACTTCTAGAGCAGCAGTCCACATTCTGTACCTAATTGTTCTGTACCTAAAAGTCTTTGTTTCTGTCTGTTTCTCTATTCCTTCCACCTAGTCTTCTTTGCATGAGCTGTCAATGCAAGGAGACTGAATGCAGTAGTAGATTCTTTTTTTTTCTTCTTTTTTTTGAGACTGAGTCTTGCTCTGTCGCCCAGGCTGGAGTGCTGTGGCATGATCTCAGCTTACTGCAAGTTCCTGGTTCATGCCATTCTCCTGCCTCAGCCTCCCGAGTAGCTGGGACTACAGGTGCCCACCACCACGCCTGGCTAATTTTTTGTATGTTTTTAGTAAAGACGGGGTTTCACCATGTTAGCCAGGATGGTCTCGATCTCCTGACCTCGTGATCCACCCACCTCAGGCTCCCAAAGTGCTGGGATTACAGGCATGAGCCACTGCGCCTGGCTGTAGTAGATTCTTAATTGAATTCAAGATCTGTTGCTGCTTAAAAAATTTGTCCATCAGAGATTTCAGGGTCTTTCTTTGTTATCCAGTTGGTATGATTAAAATTCTAGTTAGTATTGTCTTAAAATGAAAAAAACACCTAAAATATTACACAGAAAATGTATAAATCTAAACACTGTTAGGATTTCTAAGTCGTAAATTGAAGCTTGACTTTCTATTCGTGGTGGAAATCTGGGATTCATTCATTTCTGTCTCCTTTCTCTAACTAGTCTCCACATTCTGATGATCTAACCTCGTAAATAGTTCTGAAATGTCTTCATTTCTTTTAATCCTACTTAGTGTAAGTTCTTAGTTTAATCTTAGTGTAGGTTCTTACCATCTCTTACTTGGATTGTTACAAATCCAGGTTTATCACCAAATGATCTCTGCTTCCGGACAGTTCTCCCCTCCACCGGAAAACCCTCTTCTACCGAAACGCAAATTTTATCATGTTACTTCCTTGCTTAGAACACTTCTTTGTTTCTCCTTTCATCCCATGGTAAGATAAAAAAGACTTGGAGAAGCGTGAAGTCCTTTCAAGGTCTGATACCTGCTTATCTTTCCATTCTCATTCCCATCCCTCCTCCTTACTCTGTTCCCTCTAGTGCTGCCAAATGACTATCACTCCAAAATCATGTTGTATTTTTTCATGCCTGTATGCTTTTCAATGCTATTCCTTTGTGAATGACTACCCATCCTTTAAGACCTATCTCTGAGGTCACCTCTTCCTGGCAACCTTTCCTGATCTACCCATCTGGGATGGATGCCCCTTCTCTGGTCTCTACAGGCTCCCTTTGCATTTCTCTGACTTAGCCTCATCACACTGCATTGAAGTGATCTGTCCACCTGCCTGTTTATCCCTCTTGACTGTGACCTAGAAACCAAAGCCTATCTCTGATTCATCCTTACACCTGCAGCCACCAGAACAGTGCCTGACATAAAACTGATGCTCAATAAATGTTTCCTGAAAGGTTGTATTAAAACTTGTAAACTTTATGAATAAGAGAGGCCATAAGGTTGAGAAATAATCTGGTGATTTGTGTTAGCATGGATATTTCAGACATTTTAGACCCAAAGACACATTTTTAATGGTCTCTCAACAGAGGATTAGACCAAAAGATTCTACTGGCCCTCTGATCTCCCCCCTGCTCAGTAGAGAGAATTGAAGGCAATTCCCTGAGAAAAGCATGTCTAGGATACTGCTGAGGACTTTGTTTCATTAAGAGGTGGTGAGCATTGGTGCTGTTGAAGCCTCCTGGAAATGATTCTTCTCTTGACGTGAGGTACTGCTGAGGGTCGTGTGTGTGTGTGTGTGTGTGTATGTGTGTACAAGTGCACACAGTGGTGGTAACAACAAGCAGGGTGTTGAAACAGTCCCTGGGCAGAGAGCGGTCTCAATCAATCATTCTGATTGTAATGTGCCTGGGACCTAAATAACTGAGGACTTGACTCATTAATGATGACAGCGAACACTTACTGAGTACCTACTATGTGCCAAGCAGTATTCTAAGTGTTTGGTGTGCATTAACCCATTTGATCTTCACAAAAACCCCATGAGGGGCAGGTACTGTTATTGTCTTCATATTATAGATGAGGAAACCAAGACATAGAGAAGGTAAGCAGTGTGCACAAGATCACCCAGATAAGAAATGGCAAAGGGAAGAACAATTACAGGCAGTCTGACTCAAGAGCCCAGGTTAAGATGAAACTGCCATAACCATCATTCTTTCCTGCCTCTCATGTACTGACATGGTCCTGAGTCAGTGCTTCTCAATCTCTGGGACCTTAAGACGGCACCTGGTCACTAAGAATGGTAAGGAGGTGTTACTCTTTGAGGAGAAGTGAAGCCCCACACCTGGGGGTCTCTGGGTACTGGGGCAGCCATGGGGAACACCTGCAGACCTGTGATCCTTGGAGGAAGAGCTGTAATCACTGTAGTCACTGACCAGACAGCAGGCTCCCTTTGCACTCTCTAGCCCAGGTTAGAAGTTGGAACAGTATTGCAGAAGGCTGGTAGAGTAACCCTGCTAGTCAGCAGAGAGTGGACCAACCCTGTGAGAACCCTTGGAGTCGAATGGAACCTACTGGGGCTGGAGGTGGTAGTGGAGTAATACAGCAAGACTGAGAGGCTAAGTGCCGGGGTCTGTGATGAAACTCTACATATGTTGACTATAATTCTTAGATCAACCATGCAAGGTGGATATTTGCCCTATTTTACTGATAAGAAAGCAGTATCAGAAAGGCTAAGTAGCATGCCCAAGTTACAGCATTAGTAAGTCTCTGGAATCCAGTCTACTTACTCCAAAGCCTATCTTTTTAACCTGTACCCTTTGCCCCTCCTATATAATGTTTGTTGCTTTTCTGTTTTATT
This sequence comes from Theropithecus gelada, assembly GCF_003255815.1. Taxonomy (NCBI): domain Eukaryota; kingdom Metazoa; phylum Chordata; class Mammalia; order Primates; family Cercopithecidae; genus Theropithecus; species Theropithecus gelada. The sequence goes on from NC_037668.1 coordinate 188,173,726, forward strand.
TTATTTTTTTGAATAGAACTTCCTTCTGAATTTCTCAGGGTGAGCTGGGGCCTGACTTGTGGATTACACAGTGGGCATACTTTTCCAGAATCTGAGGAGGGTGTGAGAATCAGGTGGATTGTGACATTCCCCATAAAAAAGCAGTGTAGAATGAAATTTTAATCCCTTGGTGTCTGCGCTAAGAATTCATCTCAGATTCTTTCTTCCTTTTTCAACTTTTTCACATGCTTAGGAAGTCATTGTGAGCAAAAACAGAGTCCAAGGCCCAGAGTGCCCCCTGCAGGGCTGGAAGGAGGATTCAGGGCAGGGCGGGGTCCACAGCCACCTGTGGGGCTGTGAGGCCGGGCCCTGGAGACCCTTCCCTTCAGTGAGCGTTTGCAGACTAATCCTGTAGGCAAAGGGCACTCATGGAGCATTATTGAGGAGGGATGTGATGAAATCAAGATGGTTTAGGTGGATTATTCTGCAGGCATGTGTATGGTGGGTGGGGTGGGGGAGAGACTGAAGGATAGGAGGTATTGCAGGAATAGAGACAATGTGATATGGGGCTGAAATTAGACAATGGAGTGAGAATGGAAGCCAGGGACAGATGGGAAAGGCATTAAGATGCTACAAAGGGAGTAACGAGGCTTACTTGATTGTGAAGAATGACAAAAAGTGCCATAAGAGGAGGAAAATAAAGCATCCTAGTAGAACTGGGGGAATCAGAAATGGGAACTTATTTGGGGAGAAAAAGATTTTAATTTTTTAAACAGTTTTAGCATCTTGGATTTTGGGGGCATATTTTGAAAAGGACTAAATGGGAATTGTTTTTGCTGCAGAGACCATCCCATCCCTTGCCTTTCAGAGACACCATCATGTAGGAAATGTGAATCTTTTACCATCTCTTCAGGACTCCCAAAGACAGAGATGAGCCTTCTGTTTCCAGTGATCACAGGGCCCTGGGATGAAGCCAGCCTCAAGATAATAAATCAGGTAATTATTTCCATCCTTCCTATGACAATAATGGTGTCGAGGCAGGCAAAAATTCATCAGAGGCAGCTTTGCAAGTCCCCAGGGAGACTCACGATAAGGAGGTTGATTGTCAGAATCTGCCTCTGCAGCATCACACCAGGGCTCTGTAATGACGGCCGAGGGCCACATTGTGCCTCCAGAGTAAAGAATTGTGGAGATGAAAAAAAAAAGACACCTACATCCTAGCCCAGTGCCCCCCCGAGTCTGTGTGGACGGTCTGGATCAGTAATTAGAAACACAGCGCAATAAATATTGAAAGAAGCTCTGTAAACATTCTAGGGGACAATGAAATTAGAAATAATAAGCAGATGGGCTTTTATTCAAAGCAAATCATGCCAGATGGACTCAGTACCTTTCTTTTTTGCAGTAAAAGTACAAAGTTGGTAGATAAAGGAAAATGGTATGCTTGATGTCGTATGTTTGAAGATTGTTAAAACATTTGAGTCTTCCAAGAAGTTTGATTTGCAGAATTGGCTCAGAATGCCTGGAATAGAAGCACATACCTGACAGAAAAAAGTTGGATAAATGCTGCTAATTGGGCAATAGAAAGTACTGGAACAATGGGCTGTTGGGACAGCCTCACAAGGGGTCTTCTAAGAGACCGTAGAGATCATCAGTTCTAACCCTCTCAATTAAGAGTAAAGAAGCTCAATCAAAAGGAGACAATTACTTCACAAAAGCAGGGCTAGGAAAAAGGTACTTGACAATTAGTTCTGCAGTGTGAGTGCTTGGTCTCCTCTTTACCTGGTGTCTCTGTTATCTAGGAAAGGAAATAGATATGGTCAGGTCTGATTTTGAAAGGATCCTAAATACAGAGATGCAATAATCGGACCCTGGCCACCAAACCCCGTATCAATCATGTCTTCTAAAGAGGGTGGGGCTTCAGACAAAGTGGAGATGGGGATTGAGAAACAATTGGGAAGTTTTGCCACAGACCGAGCTCCTGAGGTCCCTGTGAAGTTTTCCAGCCACTTTCAAGGATATGAATTCTTTCTTGCTGTGAAGCACATGTTGCCCATTTTGCAGTGAGAAAAATGGCAAAACTCAGGGAGATTTGGAGACCGCTCCAACGAAGCCTAAAGCCAGCGTGTACCAGAGTTGGGATTAAAGCACAGATCCTCTGATTCCAGTCACTTCTCTCTCACCCAAATTACACTTTGGTAAAATGTGTTGTAGGCCCAGACGTCCTTCCTGCCCTCTATCTCCCCAGCAGTCTCCCCTCTCTCTTGGCTGGGCTCTTATACAGTTCATTCGTAACTCTAAGGCCTTGCCCTCTCAGGAATACTCCACGACCTTCTCCCATTCCCTCCCCGTTCTTCCTCAAAACAAGTCGATTTCTGTTCCTGTTTCTGCTTAGCTCTTATATATAAACTTTGTCACCCTAAAAAGCATAAACAAATTTCCACTATTGCCTCTACAGATGATCATTTCACCTTCAGGAAATCATTTCACTTCCCAAGACTGCTTTCTCATTTAAAACAAAAACCAGCCGTGATGTCTACTTTGTGACTTGTATTGAAGGAACGTATGTAAATCCCATCTAGTCAATGCCTAATATGGAGTAGATGCTCAATATGTATTTATTAAGATAAATTTAGGCTGAGATCTTTTCTTAAGGTACCTCTCCATAGTTTTTCCTTTCTTATGCAGAGCAATGTATTGCCCCCAAACCCATATCTAAACACCCCACTTTACCCATTAAACAGGGAACCCTCTGTTGTCAGGATCTAGTCTTTTGAGTGGCTGGCAGTTTGAAGTTGGAGGTGTATTGTTAATAAATGATTTTGCTCTTTTAACACATAATTTTTTTTTCCCTGTCAGAGAGTAAAAGAATTTTGCAACAGGCAGCTCTGGAAAGGGGAGTCGTTGAAGCACAGGAAAAAAATGGAAACCCACCTTCATTTCTTTTTCCTGCTAAAAAATAGCTTGTTGGTCTTCATTGGTCCGAGTTTTCTGCTCTGGGTGACTTCTGGGACAACACTGTTAGAACTTACTATTGTCTCTTTTTTTCTTTTTGTAATAACCCTAGATGCAGTCTTAGTAGGAAATACCTTATTCATTATCTAATGACAGTATTATTATTATTATTTTAGTTTATTTACTTTCTACAGAAGGGGCATAGCAGCTAAAGAAATGCCTAGTTTGGGCCGGGCGCGGTGGCTCAAGCCTGTAATCCCAGCACTTTGGGAGGCCGAGACGGGCGGATCACGAGGTCAGGAGATCAAGACCATCCTGGCTAACACGGTGAAACCCCGTCTCTACTAAAAAATACAAAAAACTAGCTGGGCGAGGTGGCAGGCGTCTGTAGTCCCAGCTACTCGGGAGGCTGAGACAGGAGAATGGCGTAAACCCGGGAGGTGGAGCTTGCAGTGAGCTGAGATTCGGCCACTGCACTCCAGCCTGCGCTACAGAGCGAGACTCCGTCTCAAAAAAAAAAAAAAAGAAATGCCTATTTTGGCTGGGCATGGTGGCTCATACCTGTAATCCCAGCACTTTGGGAGGCCGAGGCGAGAGGAACACTTGAGGTCGGGAGTTCAAGACCAGCCTGGCCAACATGGCGAAACTCCGTCTCTACTAAAAATACAAAAATCAGCTGGGCGTGCTGGTGGGCGCCTGTAATCCAAGCTACTCAGAAGGCTGAGGCAGGAGAATTGCTTGAACCCGGGAGGTGGAGTTTGCGGTGAGCTGAGATTGTGCCACTGCACTCCAGCCTGGGCAACACAGAGAGACTCCATCTCAAGAAAAAAAAAAAAAAAAAAAAAAAAGCCTATTTTCCCCCTCTCCTCACAACAGGAATAAATTTAGTAAATATTTGAGAATCATAACTCTAAATGTTACTGAAACACATGGTTGCACACACATCTATCACTAAGAAATATCACTACACAGAGTGCAAAGATATACGACTTACATTGCTATCTAATCACACAAAAGCTCTGAAAATGGCAGCTATTATTATCACCATTTTGCAGATAAGAAAACTGAGGTACAGAAGAGATTAAGTGACTGATCTCTTGCCTAGTTGGTAGCAAAGTCAGGATTTGAACTCAGGTCAATCTGTTTATGTTTTTCTGTTAATCTGTATTCAGGATCTATGCTTCTCATGTAATACTTTATCATTATAAAAGACTTTTGACTTTTAAAATATAGCAGACAAAAGACTTCTTTGCTCTAAGATAGAGTAAGAAGAAGTCACAGATTTTGAAAAGAAAGTGCCAGTGGTCATTGACTGGTGAGGGGTAAAATCTTGTCCTTGAGAAGTTTTTCTCCAGGACTGTCCTTCTAGGCCCCGTTCTTCCCCCAGTACTTGACCTGGTTTACCTTGATTGGTGTGCTGTTTCAGGGTTTCTGCTCCTGGTTTCAGATGGTCCATTTTTTTTTCCCTATCCAGCTAGAGACTTAAACCAAGTCAGCACAGTTACTGGGTTCCCACATTGTGCTGGTGCTGAGGACAGGAAAATCCTGAGAACAGGAAAATCCTTTCCCTTTCCTTCCAGGAGCTTATGGTCTAGCAGCAGAGATGAAGGAGTAAACAGACAATTTCCATTAAGTGGTGATCACAGGGAGCAGCACAAGCACATAGGGTCACATAACACAGTCTTGGGAGCTGGGGAACGCAGACTAAGGACGTGGCCTGTGCAGAGGCTAAAGGAGGAGTAGGCTAGCCTGGAGAAAGCCAGGATAGTGCAGAGGCTACAAAGCCTCAGAGGCTATAGAAAGCATTTTAGATGTAGAGAATGACTTTAGTGTTTTTTCTTCTGATTTAGAGCTGGAATATTCCAGAAAAAATTTCATCCCTCTGCATACCCTGGTGTATTGGTCCGTTTTCACGCTCCTGATAAAGACATACCTGATACTGGGCAATTTACGAAAGAAAGCAGTTTAATGGATTCACAGTTTCACATGGCTGGGGAGGCCTCACAATCATGGCAGGAGGCGAAAGGCATATCTCACATGGCGGCAGACAAGAGAAGAGAATCAGAGACAAGCAAAAGGGGTTTCCCTTTATAAAACCATCAGATCTCATGAGCCTTATTCACTACTACCATGAGAACAGTATGGGGGAACTGCTCCCATGATCCAATGACCTCCCACTGGGTCCCTCCCACAACATGAGGGAATTATGGGAGCTATAATTCAAGATGAGATTTGGGTGGGGACACAGCCAGACCATATCACTGCACATATGCCACTGCACATATTCTCTGGTTCTAAGATTAGATCTCCTCTCCTGCCCCTGCTGATAGTGTTTGCTGGGGTGCAGCCTTCTCCCCACTGCCTAGGTGATGATTTCTATAATGAGGCCATTTTAGTACTTTAGTAACTGAAGAGCTCTATGCCACATTTGCTTCATCTAGAATTCAGCCTCAAAACAAGTACTATTATATCTGGGAACTGCCAGTGTCTTTATCTGGCATATATCTTTACTCAGTGATGAGGAGGTACTTAGACAATGGGGTAGGCTGTGAGTCTCAGTTTATATGATTTTTCAAATAAAGAACATCCCAAGTGGCTTTTAGTCACTTAATTATCATGTTTTTTTCTTAACTTTCTGGTGGCTAATAGTAAGCAAATTCTGTGTATATTTTTTCTCTGGAATCTTTCACTGCAATCCCAAGTTGAAAGTTTTTCTTCCTTTTTTTTTTTTGTGCTTCTTTGATAGATTGGATTAATTCTTTAGAAAAGGAAAAGATTAGGTTTTTGTATCCCATAATTAGCATTACTGCAGAGGGAGGCAGAAGCTGGAGCCTATGGAAGAAGGCCTGGGACAATGGCTTCATGCTCACGTGTGACCTGAACTGAGCCAGGGTGGTAGGGCAGCCTTGCTTGGCTTGAATCCTCAAGTCTGTCATATTACTATCTTTGCACTAAAGATAGAAATTCTTATATTTTCCCATATGCTAGGACAGGTCTCTCCAAGCATCCTACCTATTGTTCCTAAAGGTTCCTTACAATATGAAATACAGCATGAACAACTTTTTCTGGTTCTCTTTGTCTCCCTCCGCCCCCACCAAGGTTTAACAAAGTAACTCTGAAACCAACTTTTGCAGTGAAATGAATCTGCCCAAGGAATATTTTTTACCCTGAATAATAATAACTCCCCTAAGAATGGAACACTTTCCATTTGCAGAGCTTTATTATTGTTATTTGGGACTGATGGACTGTCAGCGGTTTCTGCCAGAAACAGAAATGCTAATCGGGGCCTTCAGCAGGGTGGCACTGGGGGTTCACACTTCTACACTTTATTTAGGCTCATGGGGATGACGGTTTCGCTGACTCTTGTTTTCACAAGCCCTTCTGGAGATGTGGCGTGTAAGAAACTCTGCAATCAAGAGAATGGAGTTCTGATAGATGTAGTGCATTTTCTACCAAATTACATTAGCATATAAAACTTGGATTATTGATTCTTTCTTTACTTGTGATTTCTGGGCAAAAGTCCAGTTTATAAAAGGAAAGAGAATATACACACAACTGAGCTGAGAGTAGTTTATTTTATTTTTTCTTGATTTTAGAGACTGGTGCCATGGCCCAGAAAGGCAGTGTGATTTTGCATTGTGATGCACTCTAACATCTGCATTAGGCTGTGCTCAAGCCTTCCGTGGTACCGTCCTTTCATTTCTGATCCAAACTGGACAGGAAGGAAAGGGCACAGCACCATCTGCCAGGGGCAACAGAGTACCTACTACTTGTTTAAGCACTCGCTGGTGTCAGGCAGTCGATGGCACTGTACTGAAAGTATCTCCTTTGGTACATAATATCCTCATTTTGCAGATGAGGAAACTGAGGCTCAGTGAGGTTAAGTGACTTTTGTTCTAGGTCACCTAGAAGAAAGTGCAAGATTAGTAGCTATTAGTTTTGGAAAACAATTTGAAAACTCCTCAAAAGGTGAAACAGAGTCACAAGATGACCTAGCAATTCTACTCCCATATATATACCCAAGAGAAAAACATAGGTCCACACAAAGATTTGTACACAGATGTTCATAGAGGCATTATTTATTTTAAGACAAGGTCTCGCTCTGTTGCCCAGGCTGGAGTGCAGTGATGCAATCATAGCTCACTGTAGCCTCAAGCTCCTGGGCTCACAGGATCCTGCCACCTCAGCCTCGTGAGTAGCTAGGACTACAGACATCTGCCACCATGCTCAGCTGATTTTTGTATTTTTTTGTGGAGATGGGGTGTTGCTATGCTGCCCAGGCTGGTCTCTAATTCTTGGCCTCATGTGATCCTCCTGCCTTGGCCTCCCAAGGCACTGGGATTATAGGCATGCAGAATTATTAATAATAGCCAAAAAGGAGAAACAACTCAAATATTCATCAATGAGTAAAAGGCCAAATAAAATAAGGCTATCCATACCATGGAATATTATTCAGCAATAACAAGAAATGAAGTATTGGCACATGCTAAGCTTGGATGAACTTTGAAACCATCATGCTAAGTAAAATAAGTCACTCACAAAGACCACTTATTGTATGGTTCCACTTATATGAAATGTTCAGAACACACAGAAAATAGAGTAGTGATTGCCAGGGGCATGGATGGGAGGACAGCTTGGGGCAAATGGGGAGTAATGGCTATGGGGTTTCTTTTTTGGGTGATAATAAAATCTCCCACAGTTGATTGTAAGTTTGGTTCTAAACTGGTTTCTAAATACTAAATTGGTTCTAAAATTGATTGTACAGCTCTGAATGTACTAAAAAACATTCATTGTACATTTGTAATGGGTGAATGCTATGGTATGTGAATTATATCTAAATAAAATTATAAAAGAATTTCATGGCTGCTACCCACTCTTCTTACACAGGGAGGCAGTGGCCACTTCGACTGGGGAGTAATTTGGGATGCTCCCAATGTACCCACCTACCAAATAGCAGCAGCAGCAGCATCTAACTTTTGTAAAGCATTTAGTAAATGCCCGGCACTGTGCCATGCACTTTACAGACATCATCTAACGTAATCATCATTGCTCTTACTCTTATTTTCTTTCTTTTTTTTTTTTTTTTTTTTGAGACGGAGTCTCACTCTGTTGCCCAGGCTGGAGTGCAGTGGCGCGATCTGGGCTCACTGCAAGCTCCGCCTCCCGGGTTCACGCCATTCTCCTGCCTCAGCCTCCCGAGTAGCTGGGACTACAGGCGCCCACAACCGCGCCCGGCTAATTTTTTTGTATTTTTAGTAGAGACGGGGTTTCACCGTGGTCTAGATCTCGTGAGCTTGTGATCCGCCCGCCTCGGCCTCCCAAAGTGCTGGGATTACAGGCGTGAGCCACCGCGCCCGGCTCTTACTCTTATTTTCTAGAAGAGTTTTAGATCTAGAAGAGGTTTAGAGCATTTAACAATTTTTTTAAGGTCACATAGCTAGTAGGTGCTAAGCTGTCTTCTACCGAATAAAAACCTTGGAAACAGATGTGTTTATTTGTCTAAGTCTCAGCATCATATAGTAGTGGCTAAGAGAATAGGATCTATGGCTAGACGGCCTGGCTTTGAATCAGGATTCTGCTTCATCAGCCTTGTGTAAATGTGAGCAAATTGCTCAAACTCTGTACTCCAGTTTTGTCATCTGTACAATGGGATAATAAAGGCATTAAACTCACAGAGTTGAGTGAAATTCAGAGATAACACGTGGAAAGCATCTAGAACAGTGCCTGGCATATACAGCAAGTGCTCAACAGCTGTGAGCTGTTATCTACTGTCTCTGTTGGAGGATGGGAGTACAGGAATGAATGAGTCACAGACTGTAAACAGCTGCAGTCAAGCAGGAAGACAGATGGAGACATCATTGAAATAGGGAGCCACGGGGAAGGCAGACAGGAGGCAGAGTAGCACAGAGGCGGGGTGACTAATGATGAATTAGGGCTACTCCTGTGGTCCTAGATCTTTGGTCTTTCAGGCTCTGGTTTGCTGTGGCAGGATTTTCTTCCCTTTCCCTCAAGGGTTCAGGCGTACACAAGAATGATTAAATCTGGTTGTGGAGTTTCAGGATTGTGTTTTTCCTGACAGTTGGGTCAAAATTAAACACCTGAAAGGACAGAGCAGAGAGTAGAAAAAGTTTTTTATTTGGGCTTCTTGAATATTTAACGGTAGTTAAGTCCTGAGGCAAATATAATAGAAACTTGATCAGGAGATAAAAAGTCATGAAAGAAGATAGTATGAGGTGTGTTCCTACCCAGGATGGGTGCTTTCTCATATTCTAATTACACTGAGACTTAGGAATGTGTCGGAGATTAGCTACTGCTGCACATGAGCTGTAAGATTTATAAGTAAATGTATTTGGGTACGTGCATCATATATAAAAGTTGAGAGGAGATGGGAGCGGAGAGAGGGAAAAAAAGAGGGAGAGAGAGAGAGATTGAATTTGAAACAGAAAACCAGGTTTCCAAATCTGAAGGGGCAGAAGGGAGCACAAAACACGTGGAGGAACCGTTTGATGTACATGCTCGTGTCTTAGTTCCCAGCACAGTTCCTGGTCCGTAATAGGCATTCAGCAAATAATTGCTCAATAGACAGTGTTTATTCTAGTTGGTACATTGAAGATAACCTCTAATGACCTTTAGATTCTGAACTTAGGTAACCCCTCTGAGAATTTATCAGATAAACAAGTAATAAGTGAGACCAACGTCGTACGGTATTAACTCGGAGCCGTCATCTATCCTTGTGGAGAATAACCCAGAGGACTTGGATTAGGACCTGATAGTCTACCTTGGCGGCATGTGAGAATCACCTGGGGAGCTTGTGAAACATGAGGCTGCCAGGCTGGACCTCACTCCAGACCAATCGAATCAGAATCTTTGGGGTGGGGCCTGGGTGTTGGTAATTATCCTTTGAAACACTCCCCAGGTGATTCTAATGGAATCTAGGAGGGAGAATCACTGGGGTAAGGCATTTGTAGATGGGGAGATTGGTGGCATCTGCCAGAAGACTTGACGTGTACTTGGCCAGAGATAAACCTCAGGTCTGGCCTGAATGTGGAAATGTGTCAGTCATCTTTTCAGATTTCCAAGGTCATGTGAGCTTGGACTGAAGATAGCCCAGCACAGGGCCAGCGATGGCAGCTGGAAGGGTGGCCGCCTGGGAAGGAGGTAAGCCTTAATAACCGAAATAGATGCTGCGCTTTCATCTACCTAATTGCTATGATTTTGAAGTTTCCCATAGCCTGAAACTAGGTACCCACAGGAGGGTGTGAGAGAAGGGGAGGGTACTGAGGGATCCTGGGGCCCCTAGGCCTTATCTCATGGAAGGTGCGGGGCTGGGTCAGCAGGACTCAATTGCCTGCTGTAGAGTCCTCAGTGCTCTCCAGAGATCTGATCTGGCTCCCCACAGAGGCACTGACTGCACTGCACCCTGAGATCTCACTGCCAGTCTACAGAAGGACCATTAAGATAATCAAAGAGTCTCTGGGGAGTTTGTGGAGTGTGACTGTGACCATGGGAGCATATTTTATTTTGCCTTGAACCAAACTGCTGAGGAAGAATTCTCTTACATTTTCAACAGGAAGAGGGTATCAGTCAGCCAAATAGCTCTGAGCACACTTCTAGTTAGCTCACAGCATCCCAGAAAAATAGACCTGAAGTTTCTATAAGCAGCCTGTCTCCTTCGAGACCAAAGCTGTCTCTCAGTGAAGGATGTTGTTGGGCCCCATAGTAAATTTGGGGAGACCAGGGAAAATCCAGGTTCAGGAGAGGCAAATTTTCATTGTACTTGAATCAGGAGAATCTGATGATCAACATCAACCCTTCTTTAAAATGCATTTAAACCAACATTTAAACATGCTTCCTGCCACCTGCCCCCTTTCTATAGAATTTTTTCCTCGACTCTGCCCCCATCCCCCACCCCCACTCTCTTTCCTTCTGACAACTCCATTTCAACCACATGCACCTGATAGAATCTCACACACAGGCACATTTATTATTGACCAGCTTCTTTATCTTGGATAGTATGTCATGAGTAGTCAAGACTATAGCTCTTGAAGGTAGTTTCATAGATTTAAGATGAAGAAACAGTATCCATATAGTTCCAGAGTCAAGGAAGCCTGATAGTCAGTGAAAAAACACAAGACTGTTGGAGAGTGGAATTTTACTCACAGGAGCTGGCTTGGACTTTAGATATGAAACATTTGATTTATAGTTTCTATTTCTCTCTGATAGAAAACTCTGCTAACCCTTATTGGAAGGTCGAATGTGTTGGGTTCTTTAGCTAAGGTAGCTGTTAAAATTTATTTCACATTCAAGGAAAGGGGCTCTTGTTATTCACCATGTTCCCATTTTAATTATGATTTTCCTGGCATCATTTTTAACAAGAATAACCTAAGGCCTGCAAGGAGTGATTTCCCCTAATCACTTCTTAAACCTTCCCTCCCCACCCCCAACTAACTGCTATAGCTACAGCTACACAGATGAAATGAAATGGAGACTTGAGCAATTACCTGGTGGATCTGAACAGTGTGGAGTCAGCAGTCAATTAGAATAGTTCAATTATGAAAATCCTTTTTTCTCCCTTCTTCTTTTCCTCTGTAGAATTATCACCTTAACTCTTGCTCATCCACCCACCCTGGGTTGAGGCCTCCTTTCTCATCCTTCTGCTTCTATTGGCCCCAGACCCCTCTCTAGTGGATGGCCCTGGCTCCTCTGCCGGCCTAGCCCTCATCTCCATTCCTTTTCAGGGAGAGGCCGCGGATTCCTCCTCTCCCTATTGGATGGGCTTAAGATGGGAAACCTTGTGTTATGCTGATCCCTGAACTCTCACATCATTTCCCAGGTGTCAGTGTACCTTCAGAAAGCCTATGCCTGAGGTCCTGAGCCACATCCCCTTGGCCTTCCATGTTGCTATTCTGAGATCCTCTTTGCACACCCCATTGGCTACCCAGATCCATTCACCTATGGGAACACTACTTATTCTTGCCAGCTTCCCTCACCACAGAGTGAGTCTGACCCTAGTCCAGTATGATGAGAGCACCTGCCCCCAGACACAGAAGTCACAGATATGGGTGCCAGTAGGCCTTCTGAGTATGGCTGTACCTCCTGCCAGTGGGGACTCCAAGGACTTCCTCTTCACCATAGTGGCAAACACTTGTCTGAATGTTGATTACAGATAGATAGCCAGTCCCATATTTGGATGATTCTCATTGTCAGCCAGAATCAAGGTATTCACAGGGTTCCTTCCTTCTGAGGTCTGTGAGGAAGAATCTGTTTCAGACTGGAACACTACCTTTCACCATTTATAAAAATTCACTCAAGATGGATTAAAGATTTAAATGTAAGACCTCAAACTATAATAATCCTAGAAGAAAACCTAGGAAATACCATTCTGGACATTAGTCTTAGGAAAGAATTTATGACTAAGTCTTCAACAGTGATTGCAACAAAAACAATTGACAAATGCAGACTAGTTAAACTAAAGAGCTGCATAGCAAAATAAATTATCAACAGAGTAAACAGACAACCTATAGAAAGGGAGAAAATACTTGCAAACTATGCATCTGACAAAGGTCTAATATCCAGAATCTATAAGGAACTTAATGCAACAAGCAAAAAACAACCCCATTAAAAAGTGGGCAAAAGACATGAACAGACATGTCTCAAAAGAAGACATACAAGCGGCCAACAAACTTAAAAAAATGCTCAGCATCACTAATCATTAGGGAAATGCAAATCAAAACCACAATGAGATACCATCTCACATCAGTCAGATGGCTAGTATTAAAAAGTAAAAACAAAACAAAACAAAACAAACAGATGCTGACAAGGCTCTGGAGAAAAGGGAATGCTTATACACTGTTGATGGAAATATAAATTAGAGCTAACCACCATAGAAATCAGTTTGGAGATTACTCAAAGGACTTAAAATAGAACTACCATTCAATCCAGAAATCCCATTGCTGGGTATATAACCCAAAGAAAATAAATTGTTCTACCAAAAAGACACATGCACATATGATATAGAACATATAATGTACCTATGTTCTACCAAAAACAACATATGTTAATCACAGCACTATTCACAAGAGCAAAGACATGGAATCAACCTAGATGCCTATCAGTGGGGGATTGGATAAAGAAAATGTGGTACATATACCCCACAGAATACTATGCAGCCATAAAAAAGTGAAATCCTGTTCTTTGCAGCAACATAGATGCAGCTGGAGACCATTATCCTAAGCAAATTAATGCAGGAACAGAAAACCAAGTACGGCATGTTCTCATTAATAAGTGGGAGCTAAACAATGGGTGCATATGGACATAAAGATGGCAACAGACACTGGGGACTACTAGAGGGAGGGAGGAGGGAGGAGCAGGACAAGGACAAGGGTTGAAAAACTGCCTATTGGTTATCCTTGGTGTCACACAGTATATGCATGTAACAAACCTGTACACGTACTCCCTGAATCTAAGAAGTTGAAATTATATATATAAAATGAAAGCATAGAATAAATTAATAATATAATCCACTGTATAAAAAAAAGATAAAAATCTGTTTCAGGTTCCTCTCCTGGGCTTGTTGATGACCATCTTCTCCCTGTGTCTCTTCACATCAGCTGCCCTCTATGCATTTCTTTGTCTGTGTCTAAATTCCCACTTTTTTATAAGGACACCAGTCATGTCAGATTAGGAGCCCAGCCTACTTCTGACCTTAACTTACTGAATTACATGTGTACTGATCCTATTTCCAAATAAAGCCACATTCTGAGGTACTGGGGGTTATATCATTTTTGGGGGACACACATTGTTCAACCCATAACAGTATGCATTATTTGATGGGGCAGTAATAATAGAGATGTATATGTACAGTGCAGACCTAGTAAAGGGAATAGGCACTTTTTTTTCAGGGCAGACACATCCTCAAGAAAGCTAATATGAAGTCATAACTATGTTTCAGGAACTATTCATGTTTATTGATCACTTATTATGTGCTAAACACCATTTAGTAATTTAATGCGTCAACACAATCCTATGAAGAAGCTAAGCCACAGAGAGGTAAACAGTCCCAATGCACATAGGAAGGGGCAGAGGGGCAGATCAGGTGTATTTTGTAGGAACTGAATTACTTACACTGTCTTCCCCTACATCCCTGAAACACCAGGCTGGTGTTTCAGGGATCTGTCCATAGGTTAAGAACGTGGCACTGACAGGGACCAGCTTACAGGGATGATTAGGCGTGAAAGCGGTCTGAGTTAGGCAAAGCAGAAGCCTCATTGTGCCAAACTTCCTAATCCCCATGGTCAGAACCTCTGTCCCCAGGAACCCTTAAAATAGGCACTTCCCACTCTATTTCAGGTGCTGTTTGTTGCCTTCTTGGTATATTTCAAACGCAGTTATCATATTCATTTGCTTACCACTAGAGTGTAAGCCCCATGAAGGCAGGGACCTGTGTTGTCTTTTTTAGTGCTGCATTGCCAGTGCCTAGCAATGGCCCAGAGAGGCATTTGAGAAAGACTTCTGGTAAATTGGATTGTGCTGTATATAAAGCAGATTTCTCTGGGGTCTTCTCAGAAATTAGATTTCATTTAAAAAAATAAGCCCTAGGTGAAAAATGCCTCTAGGAACTTGTACATTAAATAACTGAGTACAAATGAGGCACTTAAAGCATCACAGCTGGTCTCTAGCACAGGTATGGAGGCCACTGAAGACGTAGCTCTCTGTAGCAAAGTCATATACTAAATTCATTGATAATTATCCTAAGTGGAGCAAATAACCCTCATACATCTCTTGCAGCATAGCTATAGGTTTTATTTTCACTTAAAGTATTGACTTTCCACCCAGGGAGCCATCACCTTTTTTTTTTTTTTTTTTTGGTAACACTGGCCTGCTCGCATTGCTTTGTGGAAACAGGCCACGTGTTCAAGGCGAACTTGACTGTACAGAGCTCACAGTGGGGTGGGTACTTCACGGACACTCTCTGAACTGCTAAGGTGGTAGAGCAAAGCAGGTTGGGAGTTGGAAGGCCTGTGTGCTTGCCCTGGCCCACAGGCAGCTCATAGTTTATGTTGAGATTGGGTATCCCATTTGTAAGTAGGAGTAAATGATTTCTGCCCTGTTTGCCTCACCTACTATTGCAAGGTTCAATTAAGTTAATGCACAGAGAAGTGCTTCGGACCCAGAATTTACACATGTAAAGAGTAATTACCCTGGAGCAACATGGCAGGAACAGGAGTGCTGGCATCTGATAGACCTGAGCTTAAATTCCAATTCTACTTGCCTTGCTGTGACTTTAGTTATCTATAAATCTCTTTGATTTTTTTGTCATTTGTTTTATCATCTGTAAAATGGGGAGAATAATACCAGCCTTGCATGATTATGAGAGTCAAAGGGAATAATATTTGGAAAGTTCTTGGCACATAGTAGGTGCAGTGGTAACTTTTTTGCCGCTAATTTTAGTTGTCACTTAATCAGAGAGTGCCATCGTATTAGTTTTCTGTTATTGCCATAAACTATCACACACTTAGCCACTTAAAACAATACAAATTTATCATCATGTATTTATAGGTCAGAAGTCCAGTGGGCTTGGCTGGTTTCTCTGGCCAGGTCTCACAAAGTTGAAATCAAGGTGTTGGCAGGTCCAGGGGATTATCTACTTTCAGACTTATTCAAGGCATTGGTAGAGTTGAGTTCCATGTGATTGTAGAATTGAGGTCTACCAGCTGGTGGCTGGTGATTGTTTTCTGTTTATAGAGACCACCCACACTGCTTGGCTTGTGGTCTCTTCACCCTTCTTCAAAGCCAGCAATGGTGGGTCTTGTCCTCATTCTTGGAATGTCTCCTTTGTTTCCCTCTTCTGCTGCAGCTGACTCTTCGTCTCCTCTACCCCTTTAAGGGCCCCATGATTACGTTGTGTTCATGTGGATAATCCAGGGCTCTATTTTAAGTTTTCTAACCTGAATTTCATCTGCAAAGCCACGTAACCATATCGTGCCAAGGTAACACCTTCACAAGTTCCAGGGGATAAGAATGTGAACATCTTTGGCTGGGGGTGGGGTGGAGTGGGATGATTTTTTCTACCACAACCATATGTTGATAACTGATGTTCTCATATTATTAACAATGTCTTTTCAACAAGAACTAAAGTTCCAAGTACTTAGCTCAATGCCTGGCATAGAGTAAGTGCTTGATCAATATTAGTTTCTATTTTTGTTGTTGGTAAGCAGATGACAATAAGTATCTTGGTTTTTTCACAGGTTCTAGCAAATTCACCTGGCTAAGGGATGCCTCTTCCTTTACTACTCACTGTCAGCTCTCTCCAGAAAGTCTTTCTGACCCCAGCCCTTGCCCACCAGGATGGATTCAGTGCCAGTCCTCTGTGTTACAGCATCATAGAACTTTCCTTGTTCAGCTGTCCATTTCCCTATCACTCTTCCACCAGATTGCGCTTTTTGAGTACAGAAACTGACATTTCTGTATCATTTAGTAGAGTGTCTGGTACATAGTACATGCTCAAGAAATGCTTATTGAATAAATTAATGATGGGAAAATTTATTATACTTAAAATTTTTGATCAAATGTATCCCTTAAACAATACAAATATTGAGATATTCAGTGAGAGGAAAATCTATGCATATCAGTACTGCGATTCCTGAGAATTGTCTTTACATAGAAGGCTTCTTGAAAAATAAATAAACATTTTGTTTGTGAATTGTCCAGGCCTGGATCTTGAGGAAGGCACTTCTTAAACAGCTGCAACTCCCGGTAAGTATTGTACTTGGAATTCACTGAATGATTTTGACACTTTTTTTCTCTGAATGCATTAGGGAACAAACAAAGAGAGTATTGAAATAAAGCCACATCATCTTGGCTTACCTCTCATTTGCTTCCTTACTGGAGCTTATTATATCTAACAGCAAAACTGAACCCTAGTGTTATTTCTCTTGCAAATTCACAAGGAGCTCTTCCTTCTGGTTTTTTTTCCTCACACACTGAATGCTCATTTTCTGTCCATTTTGTGAAGTGTCTTAACGATACTGCAAGTCGTTAGTGACAAATAACAATCAAATAAGAGCAATTTTCATAGGGTCATTCATATTGCCATGTGTGTTTTCCATATTTTAGAAGTTTCTCAATTTTGGTTTGTCAGCCTGCCCATGTGATTCCAGATCAGCCAAGGAGGCCAGGCTCCTCTTGCTTGGGCCAGGATCCCTTAACAGTTGCTTTGAGCTTGGCTGGTCTTTTTGCAATAATTGTTCCCACTCAGGGACTTTGATCTTTTGATATTTATTTTTAGATTCAATATAGTCACCATTATTTTAAAGGAACAGTTTTATTATCCGAACCAAACAACCACAAATGAAAAATTGGAGCCAAATCACAGGCCTCAGGACCCAGATGAGGAATAAAGAAAAATTGTTTATAGTCATAAATGCTTTCTTTGCAGTTTTCCTTCTGTCTATTGGGCTGGGGCACATTTTCTACTATCACAGAATGGTGATTAGACATCAGATTATATCTTGATATTATAATGGTACTGCCCTCTACTGGAAATCTGGGAATCCTAATTTCCTTTGGATTCAGTGCTCCATTTTGAAATCACAGTCCAGCTCAGGTAGCAGGCTCACATATAACATTGAAGGGTTGCAGTGAAGTCATTTCTCAATGGTTCCTCTGGTTGAACATTCTTGCACAATTATTTAAAACTCAGCAAACATTTGTCAAACACCTATGATGTGCCAGACATTGTGCAAGGAACTCGATAGATGCAGAGATGTCTAAAACAAGGTTTGTGATTTCAAGAACCTTATGACCTGGTACAGGAGACAGACTTTTATACAAATAAATAGAAAGGAATCTGACTTCATGGAGTTCTGCAATTCCAAGGAATTTTAAGTGCTATATGGGCAGAGGCATGGCCAAGGAGAATTAGGACTTTACTACTGGACCAGTCATTAGCTCAGTGCCTGGCATATGGTAGACACTGCATATGTGGGGTATGCATGATTTGGAGAAGGTGATATAATTAGAATGGAGGGGTCTGGAAGGGTTGTACAGAAAGGGATGCAGCCGGAGCCTCATTGACATCTTCCTCTCCTGCTCATACTCTGAGCAATCCTAGAACCACGGTAGGTGACTTTACTTGCAGCACAGTAGGAGAGCAGAGTAATCAGGAGTGATACACTGACAGAGCATCCAGCAAGGCCTCTTTCATTAATAAACACTTAATAAACACAACAGACGGATGTGCCATACATAGGAGTACTATTTGAGCCTGACTATGCCTATAGGGCGGCCCACCTTCCTTGGACAGTGGGTGCTAAAGAGCCATTTATACAAGTAATGCCACACTCTCGCCTGTCCTAGAGTTCTTGCTCCATTGTAACCTCTCTTGAGGAATTCACTCCTCCACTGAGTCTCTGAACAAAGAAAAGCTTTATCTATCATTGAGCAAGGTCTAGAGTGGGGTTTATGGGCCTTCCTTGACCTGGGCCCTGACTACTATCTCTGTCTCCTCTCCCAGAACTCTTCCACCTTCCTCCAACTGATCCAACCTGTTATTAGTTTCTTCTCACACTTCCATGCCTTTGCACTGCCTTTCCCTCTAATTGGAATGGTCTAGTTTTTAATCTAAAGTTTCTACTTATTCTTTAAGATTTAGCTCAAAGGCCACTTTTTTTTGGAAAGCATTTATTTGCTTTTTTAGACTATAAAAACATCTTCTGAATCTCCATAACACTACGTCATATGTCTGTCCTACTGCTTACCGCAATTCTCCAAGTATTTGGTTATATGTCTGTTTCCATAGAGGTCAAATACTGTGTCCTATTAGTCATTTTAGCCCCAGGGGATTAGCGTATTATCTGGAACATAGCTAATATTTAGTGAATACTTTTCTAATAAAGTGGATTTGGTGAAAACCTCTACGTTAAGAAAGGTCTAGTGAATTATTTTTCATCTTTTATTTGTAAGTATCTATAAGGTAAGATAGGCCCATTGTCCTCAATCTGCATTAATAGATCTCAATAACTGTCAAAGGAAGAATGCTTCCCAGAGACCAGGAGAGAGAAAAGGCCAAGTGGGCAAAGTCACGGCCCTCTTTAACAGACAGGGAGGACAGAAAGGGTGGGAACACTTGTTCAGAACTGTTCCTATGAAATGTCCCACAAAAAGGAATCTGTGCTAGAATTATTTTGGGAAATGCGTTTACTCTTTTCTATTCATTCATTATTTACTCATCCTATTATTTAACAAGTATATTTTAAATGTCTACTATTTGCCATACATTGTTCTCAACACTGAAAGATGGCAGTGAACAGCATAGGTCATTGTTCCTGCCCTCCTGGAGCTTACATTCTACTGTGAGACACAGGCCATAAACAAAGTAAGAACTTGAACTGGGCAGTGTTTTACAGAGGGGCATTAAGTGCCATGGAGGAAAGAAGTCAGAAAGTTTTTATTGCAAGTGCTGGGGAGTGGAGTATGGGAATTTTGAATAAGAGGTCAAGGAAGTTCTCACCAAAAGGTTGCATTTGAGTAAAGACCTGAAAGAAGGGAAGGAGTGAGGTGGGTGGATCTCTGACTAAAGAGAAATCAGGAAAGAAGGAGCTGTGAATGTTCCATGTTTAGAGGAACAGCACGAGGCCCAGTGTATTTTCAGCCCAGGAAGGGAGGGAGGTGAAGATGGGAGACGTAGGTGGAGAAGTCATAGAAGAGCAATCATTTGGGGTTGTAGGTATGAACTCTGGATTTCATCTGAGTAAAAAGGGGAAGCCATTGCAGGGTTTTGAAGAGAGGGGTGATATTGCCTGTTGTGGTAGGTGTTTCTCCTAATGCTATCCCTCCCCTAGCCCCCCACCCCCAAACAGGCCCCCTGGTGTATGACGTTCCCCTCCCTGTGTCCATGTGTTCTCATTGTTCAACTCCCACTTATGAGTGAGAACATGCGATTTTTGGTTTTCTGTTCACAGATGGATTTTAAGAGAAGTAACAGGATTTACATATTTTGGTGGCAGTATGGAAAGTGGCTTGGAGAGGGGAGTCCGATGGAATAAGACAAGAGAATAGCTGATTGCAATAGCCTCAGTGACAGATGATGAAGCCCTGAACATAGCAACTAGGAATGGAGGGAAGAATCAAATTAAATGGATATTTAGGAAGTTTAGAATCAATAAGATTTGATGACCAATTAGATATAGTGGATGATGAAAAATATTCAGTGATAATCCTGAGAGTTCTGTTTTGGGTCAGATTGTCTATAATTACCTGTATCCCTTAGAGAGATCTATCAGTGCAAGCTACAAAGCAACATTCCATGTAATTAGCTTTTATTTTTAACACTGTTCAAGATATATTTTAACGGAGAAAAGTGAATTGATTTAATGCCCAATGTTGCCTTCTATTTTTGTCATTCATAAAGCCATATTAGTTTTTTTATTAATACAAAAATACTTTAAAATGGTATTTACTTGAGTAAGCACGACGAATTGTTTGAATGTGCAGAGGATTACGATGTTATTTTTTAAACACTAATAGTCATATTTTGGGATTGGTGTATTCTAATCTTTTATATACAGAGTACAGAATTAAAAAGAAAACAGATTATACTGACTAGAAAAGTGTTCCTAGCAGGTGGTTTGAGGACCTTGTATAGATTGGGCCTTGTTCTCCAACATTGGGAAAAGGTGGGAGAAATTTCCAATATTGCTTATTTAGATTTTTGTATGTTTAGAATGGGACTAAGAAATGCTGGAATTTCTCTGAATAGTCCCAGGGCTCTGAAAAGTAAGTATATTTCTTTAATGTGGCTGTGGTATGTGCACACCCTTTTGCCTTTTAAAGTAGCCTCTTGCCGGCATTAATGGCATCTCCTGAATATCTTGGGTTTGAAACTGTGAATTGAGAAGCAGAATCAAATTGTTTAGGGTCATATGAATGCCACATCTTACAAAGCACTGAGGAAAGACCTTCAGTTTGACATTTAGATAATCAATGCTTTTTTGGTAGTAACATTGGTTCTATTCACAATTTTTTTCTTGTTTTCTTTCCTCTAGGCACATTGTAGGGTTGAACTTCCCTGTTTGCATTACATAAGATGGGTCATCTGACTGGCTGTGGCCAGTGAAATGTAGATGAAAATAGCCTGTATCACCTCTGGACGAGTCATTAGGAGCCAGTGTATGATTTGCTACATTTCGTTCTGTCTGCCATGGTGATTGGTGATGGAGGCTCTATTAGTTTTTGTTCCTGAGTAAAGTGATGTAGGGATGAGTCCCTAGCTGACTTCCAATATGAGTGAGAAATAAACCTTTATTGTTTTAAGCCTCCAAGCTTCGAAGTTTGTTATACAGCCCACCATGACAAATATACTATTAGTCCTTTATTTACATGCTTTAAAATATGGCTTGCATTTTCTGATTACCATATGTTCATTGTGGAGAATTTCAAAAAATATTTAAAAAATCCCTTGAAATCACTTATATAGAAATAGTCTCTCTTAATATTTTGATGTATTGTCTCCCTCTCTCAATTTAAAAAATTGAGATCCTAATATATATATACAATATTGATTTCTTCACTTCATATGTACTCTTAAAATACATGAATTTGCTGCATATTATTAATTGATGAGGATGTTATAATCTATTTTTATATTTATATGTTTTATATTTATACTATTTAATTTATGAGTCATATTTTATTTTTGTACTTTTTCTTGTTGTAAATAATATCCCAAAGAAGCCTTTGCGCCTAAGTCTTTGCTGAAATTGCTACTGCTGTCCTTGGGGTAGATCCCTAGAAGGGGAACGACTAGGTCAAGGAGTATGCAGACTTTTAAGAGTTTTGCTACCTATTGCCAGGAGAAAGGTTGTCCCAATTAACATGTTGGCTGTGTGACATGGGCCATCTCACCATTCTGTGGGGTATTAGAATTCCTTTTAATCTTTGTTAATTTGATAGGTGAAAATGCTATCTTGTTGTTTTATATTTGCATTTCTTTGATTACAAGTGTTGTTGAACATTTATTTCATATGTTTAT
This sequence comes from Theropithecus gelada, assembly GCF_003255815.1. NCBI lineage: Eukaryota > Metazoa > Chordata > Mammalia > Primates > Cercopithecidae > Theropithecus > Theropithecus gelada. Next base: position 188,195,687 of record NC_037668.1, read on the forward strand.
GAGTCATTTGCACTTTTTTCTTGTGGGAATTATCTAAATGGATTCTCACACCCCCCAAACACCAAGCTAATAAACGGAAAGCCACACAGGAAGCTGGCAGTACCGTTGCCACGGAGCCTCTGCACGAGCTTCTGAAGTGTGAGCATTGAACAGGTTCCTCTAACTCCTTCTCGTCTGCATTGTTTTGATTCTTTTCTCTCCAGCTGTATCCCTCCACAGCCCATGTCTCCCTCAAGCCTTGGACTCCCTCCAAGCATTTTATTGCACTGGACTGTAGTCGTGGCTCAACCTAGAATTTAGAGAGAAAAGGACAAATGTGATCGAAGTCAGTTTGGAGTGAACAGCATTGTTGTGGAAAAATCCATTGAGTGTCTCCCTTACGAAGCCCCTCCCTACCAACTGATGGGTCCCTGTGGCAAAGAGGCGGTGGGCATATCCCCTGCTTGAGGTCAGGATTGGGAGCACAGCCTGCTCCTCTGGCTTTAGGCCTGACTCTGTGGTCCCTGGTGATGAAGCTTCAATTACTCTTCCCAGAAGCGTTCTTATTTATTTCATAGACCTTGCATTACCCCTGACTGTCTGTTTGGTGCTTTTAAGAGAGGAGAAGAAAGAATCTAAATTTCCCCAAAGTAAGTGTTACTTTTTAGCTAGTGTGAGATAAAAGACAGATTGAAATGGAGCCAGAGGGACCTGCCCTTCACCCTCCATCTTCCTCGGAGTTGGAAGCTCACATTGGTGTGTCAGGCAGCAGCTGGCAGGCTCTTTTATCATCATTAATTGTCCGCTGAGTTGTCACAAGGAGAGACTAGAATTCAGGTTTAATTACATCTGTATCATCTCTGATAAAGTTCAGGGGATTCTGGTGGTGCGAAGCAGGAGTGGGCCAGTGATGTGCCAGGGTTACTCTGTGAAGTGGAAACCATGTGTATCCTTGAGGGGAAAAGGTGAATTAACCGAATTCCAAGGGAAGTAAGCCTTATCCAGGCTGGGCAACTCTCATGAGATATGGTGATGGGGAAGGGAGGCTGCTCCAGGCATTAGAGCTGCTTAAGGATAAATTAGTTTAAATGAGGCAGGTGTCATGGCTCTTCACAGCAAACAAGTCAAGATTTGTTCCAGAAACCTTGCTTGTTTTTATGGACAACAATATACTACCAGACTGGGAGCAAAGAAATACATTTGGTCTTAGATAAAATAATGGCACTCCCCCCGCCCCCATCTCCTTTATGAGATGGATCTTTTTGAATGGTTTCTGATTTAGTTCTGGAAATACTGGAGCAGAGTGAGGCTTAAGTGACAAGCTGGCTTTGACTAAAAACGAGAACTAAGTATAGCTTCATGGAAATGGCAGGTGGCAGGTGGCCTGGGAGCTAGGTGCATCAGCAGATCATTTTTTCATGAAAATAAGTCAGTGAGTGCTAAGAGTCTTCACCACACTTATGACAATGACCCTTCTGCCAAACTTAGCCACACAAGGTCTCATTCTGATCTTTTATCAATTCTTGGGGACCACCCCATCTGCTCTGATCCTTTCGTTATTGACCAACACCTGGACTTTGCACTTCAGAATAAAGCTTTGGCCGCATGGTCGGTTCTTGTCATCAGGGAATGGATCTTGTTCTGACCACCAGACTTTATAACTCTCACTTCCTGAGAGAAAATCTGAAGCCATTTCGTGAACTATCTCTTGTGCAATTAAGTGTTTTCAAAGAATCAGCCTTCTGCTTTTCAGAGGAGCATGTCTTCTGTGTTCCTCCTATATCTCAGGAAGAGCTATTTATTTTAATCCGTGGGCCCTCTTTCAGCATTAAAAAATACAAATTAAAAAAAAACAAGATCAGGTGAATGGAATCTAAAAAATCTAAAAAATAATACGTATGTGTGTATGCGTCTCTGTGTGTTGTATGCACAATAAAAGGGTTTTGCATACACTCTAATTTTCCAGTAAGAGAAAAATTCTTCCCAGTCTAAAGGTCAGAATCTTTAGTTTTGAGCCTCTCATTCAATCTACAAAACTAATTTTTGCTTTGATTTTTATCACCAGAAGCACAACTCACAGGGGTAAGTTTGGAAAGACAAGTAAATCAAATTCAGAGCTCTCAGAATTTAAAAGCTAGGTTGACTCAGAATAGATACATAACAATATTAAAACAGAATGCAAGAAGATTGGTATACCAAAACTTACCTGTGATCATAAATTTCCTGAAGCTAGCGGTTCTATATCTATTTTATTTTATTAATTAATTTATTTTTTTGAGATGGAGTTTCGTTCTTGTTGTCCAGGATGGAGTGCAATGGCGTGATCTCTGCTCATTGCAACCTCTGCCTCCTGGGTTTAAGTGATTCTTCTGCCTCAGCCTCCTGAGTAGCTGGGATTACAGGTGCCTGCCACCATGCCAGGCTAATTTTTGTATTTTTAGTGGGGACAGGGTTTCGCCATGTTGGCAGGCTGGTCTCGGACTCCTGACCTCAGGTGATCTGCCCGCCTCCACCTCCCAAAGTGCTGGGATTACAGGCATGAACCACCGTACCTGGCCTCAGAGGTTCTATATCTATACTTCTATCCAGCAATATTAGACACAGGGTAGATGCTCAGTAAATAGGTACTTAATGTGGAAACTATTTATGGATTGTGTTAAACAGCTTTCATAGTTACCATGTGTTCTGGTGGGCTAGTCATGTTAACTAAAATGTGACTAGAGGTAGAAAGAGGTGCTCTGTGCCAAAATATTGAGCTCATGCCAGTTTATGGGCCCATCAGAGCTGCCCCTATGAACAACTGAGGCCCTTGCCCCAGGCCCAGGGCTGGTCCTCCATGCTGCAGACACTGGTAGCTGGTTGTAACTCAAGCAGGCCTCCGATCAAGAAGAAGGATGTCTATCCATATATAACCATGGAGTGGAGTCAGATAATAGCTGTATTTTGTCTCCAACTACCTTTCTATCTCTGTGGAACTAATTTTTCCTCTTTCTCCAAATGAAACACAGACATGCCCTATGACTTTTCTGTCCACCCCAGAGGAGCACACACATCAGTCACTTCAAGCCACACAGAATAGTCTCCCATCACGTGAAGTCACACAACACAGTCTTAGCATGGTAATTAGTACGTCTTGTCCCATGTTATAGTTGAAACTCTAGAGTAATAAATTCTTTCTTTCTCTCAGTTCAGGCTTATTCCAGGTAGGAGGCCACAGTCCAGAAAAGAGAGTGCAGTCAGCCTCTCCTCTCTCCTCACCCAGCACTTCTAACCCTACTTCCACATGCCACCAATGCCATGCTCCACAGTCCACTGACTTCCACATCCCACTAACTCTTGGGTTCTAACTGGTTAACTAGTTAGCTCAGGGTAGTCTCAGTTGCTTTTGTCTGGGTCTAGTTATTAATAGTTCCCCTTTGGGTCAGTGAGTGTTCTCCTTAAAGTCAACTGATTGTAAGTGTTAATCACATGAACAAAATGCATTCACAGTAACATCTAGTGTTGGACACACAGCTGGGCACCAGAACCTGGCCAAGTTGACACATGAAAAGAACCATCACACCATTTCCCTTTCAGAAGACTTTCTGTATGTAAACTATGTGCCACCCTAGTTAGTTCTGACCCCTCCCAAGTGGGTGCAGGGAGGGAGAGAAGATGAGGAGAGCAGGAAATGTCTCCCTTAAAGGATACCTCAAGATACACAGAATTGACACTCTTGGGACTTGGCAGATGCTTAAACCTGACTCTTGCTCTGAAGGGCATTTTTGGGGGATTCTCTGGAGATTTTACACTTCCTTCTCTGACACTGGTGATCTCTGTTTTTGGCTCTCGACAGGGCAAAAACATCTTTATTCTCATAGCCCAGAGACTCACCCTCAGTGTCATGAATTCTCTTTCACTCTGCCATCAAACTGGCCAGTAAGCCCATGTCTTGCTGATATGGTTTGGCTCTGTGTCCCCACTCAAATCTCACCTTGAATTGTAATAATCCCCACATGTCAAGGGCGGGGCCAAATGGAGATAATTGAATCATGGGGGCAGTTTTCCACCTACTGTTCTCATGGTAGTGAATCAGTCTCATGAGAGCTGATGGTTTTATAAAGGGGAGTTCCCTGCCTAAGCTGCCTTGCCTGCTGCCATGTAAGATGTGCCTTTGCTTCTCCTTTGCCTTATGCCATGATTATGAGACCTCCTCAGCCATGCTGAACTGTGAGTCCATTAAATGTCTTTCCATTATAAATTACCCAGTCTTGGTTATGTCTTTGTTAGCATCATGGGAACAGACTAATACACTTGCCTTTCAGATTTTGCAGGCAGGAGTCAGGTGTGTGCACAAGAACCACACATTAGGCCTTAGGCTCTCTGAGGAGTTCTTTTGACATCTTTTCCTTTAGAAGTGAAGTGAGGGCAGAACCCCACCTTTAGACATGACTTGGTGGGAGGAAGCTCAGAATATAAACTCTCACCACAGGCCCTTTCCATAATCAAACAATCTCTACCACCCACCCCCCCCCCAAAACGAGAACAACAAAAAACCCAACTAAAAATCTCTTAGTTATCTCTTAATCTCTAAACCTTATACCCTGGACATGAGTGAGAGGATTAAGAATTGAACCTCCTTTGAAATTGTGCCACCATGGCCAAATGATATCTATGCTTTATGACTTTAGCCTAAAGTCCATTTTAACATTTTGTACACACACACACACACACACACACACCACAGATAAACATAAGAGTTTGCATTCATCTATAAATCTCATCAGTCCCTGGAACTCCCAATAACAAGGAGAAAGTAAGTTGGGGGATTGTACCTCACATTTCCTTCTATATCTTCTTTTTCTCTTAATTCTCTTCTGGATGTTCATTGTGACCTCATCTTACCAGCAGGGGTGTGTGTGTGCGTGCATGTGCTCAGAGGTGATGTGGAGAGGGGGCAGAGTATGATTCTCCTGGAGGGTGGTTTAGTCTGAGCCCTAACAGTCCTCTGGGTTCAGTGCTGGGTCTCACATCCGATGGGTCTCACATCCGATGGGCTGTCTGGATGCTTTTTAAGTGGAGCAGTAGGAAGGATGAATGCTACTGCTGGCATCACTGTTTGCTACAACAGCATTTAAAAGAAGGCCTGAGTCAATTAGGACATCAAATAATCCTATTGCTTTTATAATACCTAAATATTGAATATTTAAAAGGTAAGCAGGCTTGAAATTTGAAATGGAAAGAAAATGTCCCTTTAAGTCGTTAAGGAGTGTTAGGAGCCATAAGCCTCTGAAAAAAAGTTAGAAGTTCGAAGAATTCATAAGTCAGAGAACTTGGGTTACATTTATAAATATGTAGACCTTACATATAAATATGATTTACAGTAATAAAATCAGAGCAAACTCAGAGGTCCACTTAGGAAGGTGACCAGAGAATAAGTCAAGTAACTGCACTCATAGCCAATTTGGAATTCTGTCTCTAGGAAAATGGTTACTATAAGATATTCACAGATAAGTCAGAGAAGGAAAGAAGTCACAAAAGAGATGTGAGGTGGTTAAGAAAGCAGATTTTAGAATGACAGTGGAGAAGTGAATTCTGGCTAAATAATTTGTGACCTGGGTGGCCTTAGGATGCATGTAGAGGATTTTTGGCCTCAATTTTCTCACCTGTAAATTGGTACCTATCTTACAAGGTGGTCAAGAGAATGCTAGCAGTGTTTTTGGTACATAGTAAGTGCTCAATAAATATTAGCTATTACTAAATCTTGATTTTCCCCCTAGAAACACCATATATCTCATACAAAGATGAACCTTTCAAATAAAGAGAGGTTGTAAGACAAAACACTGAATTCAAGTGATTACCAGTAAGAAAGTAGTTTAGATTTTATACTGATATTAATTTGATTACATAATCACAAAGATAAATAGTTGACTCTGTTTTAGTCATAAAAGAGAAAAAGTGCACCAAAAAAGTGTTTAATTTGACAGTTATTTTGCTGTGGTTTGTGTGAGTGTGTGTGTGTGTTTAGTCTACTTCCAGATGAGAGAAAAACAATTCCATAAAGGTTATTTCACTATCTGATCATGTTCTTTCATATTGGTTTATAGGTACACCTATTATAGACTCACTCTTTAGTTATGGAGATGTGATCCTTGTTATTTAGAACAGACCACATGCAGGAACCAACAAACCCTAAGGGCCACTGGATTCTATTAACAGAGATTTACTTCTCACCCATGCCACAGCCTTCTGGAGAGCAGGCAGTTCCTCTGAAGGGCTCTCCTCCAGTGTTGATATGGAGACCTAGACCCATTTTATACTGTGGCTCTCCTGTTTCCTAGAGCCTCTTTGGTGTTCTTCCATGAATCTTTAGCTTTCTCCGGCTGATGAGTAAAGGTATAGAATGAAAATGATTGTGTGGGATGTTTTATATGCAGCTTGGAGGTGGCAGTCATCATTCCTTCCCATATTTCTTTGGCCAGAACCTGATCACATGGCCCTCAAAAAGTTGCAAGGAAAGATAGGAAGTGTAGGTTTTTTGCCTCCCCAGGGTGGGAAAGAGAAGCTGGAGAGCATTTAATTAGTCTGCCGCTTGACTGTTGTTGATGCTGAATTGAAGAAGAGTTTTTGTATTGAGTAAGGCTTTACAGAATGGTTGCAGCAGGCTATGTTGGCAGACCTTGGCTCTTAGATTAAGGCAAAAGCTTTAAACTTCAAAATGTGAATCTGTGCATTAATCTGCAAAGTAGGGAGAACCTATTTGAGTAGAACGGCACCTGATCTAGTGGGAAGGTAGAACACGTTTTTGTTTCCTTAGGTCAAGTTGCTGAGGAAATGGCAGTAATGTTATGCTTACTTGATATCCCCATAACATCAGGGCTCTTCCTGATACATCCCAGGGAACACTGAAGCCTCTTTCACTCGTTGTTCTAATTTAACTTGAGTTATCCTGATATAATTTCCCTTAACATGCTTCCATTTTCCCATCTAAGTCTGGAAAATCAAAATGGCCTTTGCCCTACCATGATGCATGGATTCAGACATTAGTTATTGAAGTTCTCTTATGACACTACAATAAGAATCATTTTGGCTATATTTATAGATAGTAAGATGGCTTTACAACAAGGTAGAAACTTTCTGCTCATGAAAAATTCATTCAATAAGAGCAATTTGTAGAAGCACAACACAATGTTCTCAAGTAAACGTTATCCTACATGCCTGCCAGCTCCTCGTTTGAGTAATCAGCCCCATGAGAGAATGGGCAAATATGGTAAACTGTGCATCAACTTTGAGAGGAAGAACTCAAGTCTGCCCTCACAGAGTTTTTGAATGCCAAACGGGCTGTGTGATGCATGGCTTGGTACTATTTTGGTCAAGGCTGGATTGTCTGTGACCCTTAACATCTCTGTTCCTTTGTCTCCCAATTTCCGGCATTGATAAGCTGGATCAGATGATCACTGTCATTCATTTCAGCTTTCAGAGTCTGTCCTTTGCTCTTTCTGCCACCCAGCACACTTAAGGAATGTCTCTGCCCATTTCTTCTTCTTCCCCACCCCCTTCTCTGCTGTGGGCCCAAGAAAAGGGAAAAGCAATTTAATTTTAATATGATCTGAAGTCAGACATAATTAGAAAGACAAATCTGCTGGAAAAAAAATCTGCATTCCAAAGCTAAATACTATAGTGTTGGCAGTCAGGTCGAGCACCAACCTAGCACATTAACTGTGCTCCATGAGGCTTTCACTGAAGGTAATACTATGTTTCAAGAGGGTATAATGCTACTCCTGGTATTTCCAAATTCTTAAGAGTAACAAACTATGAAAAAACAGGATTTATTTGTATGTATGAGTTTTATAGATATCTTTTGATTTTACAAGGTAGAGTATCAGACTGGGGCAATGTTATCAAAGGACCGCTTAGGATGTTGTTAAAAATACAGATTTCTGGGCCCCACTCAGAAATCAATCAATCTGACTATGATTGGTTAATTTCTATGGTCAATTTTCCAGGATAGAATTAAATACTCTGAATATTGGACCAACTACCCAGTTTGAGATCTCACTAGAAGTGTGGCAACCATTAAAGAAGTTGGACAAATCACAGAATTTTCCCCGCCTGTACAAGGAGACGATCAACCTTTACTCTGTTTGTCACACAGAACTGTTGCACAGGTTAAAAGTAAAGCATGTGCTCCAAAGCCCTTTGCCGGATGAAAATTCCTCTGCCATGATGAAAATTCCATCAGCTTATGTCGTTATTGTCAGGGGCAACTAAAACGTAGACTGACAACCATCTTCTGCTTTTACATCTCTTGAAAATGTTTCAGATCTCTTTCCTCTTTTTTTTTTTTTTTTTTTTTTTGAGACGGAGTCTCGCTGTGTCGCCCAGGCTGGAGTGCAGTGGCGCGATCTCGGCTCACTGCAAGCTCCGCCTCCCGGGTTCACGCCATTCTCCCGCCTCAGCCTCCGAGTAGCTGGGACTACAGGCGCCCGCCACCACGCCCGGCTAGTTTTTTGTATTTTTAGTAGAGACGGGGTTTCACCATGTTAGCCAGGATGGTCTCGATCTCCTGACCTCGTGATCCACCCGCCTCGGCCTCCCAAAGTGCTGGGATTACAGGCTTGAGCCACCGCGCCCGGCCGTCTCTTTCCTCTTGGGAGCTTAGGCATGGAGTATCAGAGTGTGATGTGTTTATTCTGCACCCCCTACTTTAATGGAGCTTATGTCAACTGCAGCAGCTCCAAAGTGCTTGTGGAGTTAACCATAGCAAGGTTTCATTTGTGCACTTACAGATTTTAAAGGCGACAAGCCGAGTGTTCTCTTCTGTTCATCAGGGACACAAACAAAGCTATTAGCTCTAGGTCCAGGGAAAGGGAAAAAAAAAAATCACTTTTCATATTGTGCAACCAACCCTAAATCAGGTCAATCTCTCCTTCATTGCTGGCTAATATCCAAGTCACAGTGAAAAGCTGATGTTTTTGTTTAGAATGGATTTTTGCAGTGTTTATAAACCAAGTCTCCTTGAAATTTTCATTAGGAGGATCACACAGTTCACCTCTTGTCCTGCCCTTTATCCTTTCTGCTGGAATAGTTGAGTGATTTTGAAAATTCTCACTAGTTTAATTGATTAGTAAGGAGAGTTATTTTTGAAAGTCACCTTCTGCAAAGCAGAACTGAGATTGACACCCAGTCAAGATGCTGTGACCTTGGTTTATGTAGCACAGAGAATGATGAGAATGTGACCTTCATTACAGCTTTGAATGTGTGAGGAAGGGGAGGGAAGGATCATTTATCAACTCAGTGCCAACACTTTACTAGGCACCAAAGGCCTGTTATGCCATCGAATCCTAATAATTTATAATCCTGTGACATGGGTATTATGATTACTGTATTTATAGGCAAGGAAACTGAAGTTCAAGTGGTTACTTCATTAGTGGGTGGTGGAGCCAGGTTACTCCCAAATATAACCACTTAAGACAATAACCATCTATTATTGCTCACAGTCTGCAGCCAGCATCAGTTGACCGGTTGGCTGGGATATTCTGTTGATCTGGGTGAGGCTTGGCTAATTTTGGTTGGGCTTGCTCAGGCGCTTGCAGCCCATTGGCTGGTTGGCTGGTGTGTGTGTGTGTGTGTGTATGTGTGTGTATGTATGTGTGACTTTGTCAGGATGGCCTTACTCATGTGTTTGGCAGTTGGCTGACTGTTGGCTAGACTGATGGGGGTATGAAAGATGGCCACTACAATATATATCTCTTTTTACAATGTGACACTGATAGTTTCTTTGTCTCTGTGTTCCTCTCCTTTGAATCTGGGCAGAACTTTGTGACTGCCTTGACCAACAGAATGTGGTGGGTTTAATGGCAGGCCAACTTCCAGGCTTCTGCCTTGAGAAACTGGCAGTTTCCACTTCCTTCCTTGTGCAACGTTGCTCTTGGAACTCTCCTACAATGCTGTGTGGCAGTGGAGCAGCCACATGGAGAGGTCAGGTGTGCATGTCTCACCACCAGTCCCTGCTGAGGTCCTGGTGGGCAGCAGCATCAACCACCAGACGTGTAAGTGAATGAGTGAGTGAGCGAGCCTGCAGATAACTCCAGCTCCAAGAGGCTGAATGACTCCCAGACACTGAGTCACCCCCAGCCTTTGAGGTTTCCCAGTGGATGCCACATGGAGCACAGGTGAGCTGTCCCTGCCAGGCCCTGCCCAAAGTGCTGATTTGTAGGCTGAATAAATGATAATTGTTGTCTTAAGTCGCTGCATTTGAGGTGGATGGTTATGCAACAATAGAGAACTGAAATAGAGGATAGTTTGTCCATGTGTCTCATATCATTCAGCCTGCTAGACCGGGTTTGTTTGCATGGTAGCTAGCAGGTTCTGAGAGGCAGAGGGAGAGAGGGAGATGGGGAAAGAGGGAGGGAGGGAAAGAGAGAGAGAGAGAAAGAGAAAGAGAGAGTGAAAACACAAAAGGTCTCTTGAGGCCTAGGCTCAAAACTAGCACACTGTTACTTCTATTGCATTCTGTTGTGCAAAGCAAATAACATGACCAACCCAGATTCAAAAGGAGTGGAGTTGACTCTGCCTTTTGATGGGAGGAGTTGAAAGTCACATCAAAAAGTGCTCATATAAAGCCAGGAATGAAGCCTTGTGGTCATTTTTGCAACCTACTACATTATGCCACCTCCTAAGGTTTATGGATAATTCAGGTAAGAAAAGAGAAGTGACACTTTTAAAACCCAAAAAACCTTAATGATTGTGCTTCATTTAACAACGTATGGTCTAACTTCTGACAAGCTTGACCATATATAGAATGCTAGTTGCGTGAAAAGGTTTTTGAATCCAAGCAAATAACTGTCACGAAGCCCATGTACTTTACTCATAGCAGAGGCGTGCTCGCTCCCCACAGGCCTCAGTCAGGTGGTAAGGAATAGAGCTTGGAAGGACATGAGCAATGTTGTTCTTCATCCTGCAGAACACACAGGGCCCGTATCCATATCAAAGCTTGACTCACATTAATTCATTAATTAACTTGAGAAATCTGCATTCAGTGTGCCTGGAAAGAGGTGGAAGTGATGATCTCAGGATGATTGTCAAGGCCCTTGCTGGGTCTAAGCTCAAGAACATCCACCTCTGAAGATGGGTTATGCTGGGTAGCAGAAGAAGCCAACTTCACTATGGGGCAAACAACAGATTTGGGTCAGCTTTGGAGTGAGTTTGGTGACCCCTGGCAGCAGCCTGACTTTTGGGAAAGCTGCTATCAGTTACCAACTTGCTGGGCTGGGGAACGCAGGAGTGTCCACTGGGCTGGAGTGTATTGAGGACTAAACCTCACTGAATTTCTGCAGACAAACTCACCAGACTGACTGAGCCAGGTTCCCTTTAGTTCGGCATCACTCAAATCAACAAATAGTGATTGAGTAACTCCTAGGCTCCTGTCACTGTTGTGAGTGCGGGACACACGAAGCTAAAATAAAGGTAGGTCTTTCTTCAGAGGTATTACAGTCTTGAAATAAGTCAATAGATCAATTCTTGCCATTCAGTGGGCTAAATACTACCATCACGTGAAAGAAGGTGTGCTCAGGAAGCACTGAAGAGGGACACAAAATGTAACCTTTGGGGTTGGAGAAATCTGGAAATCTTCAGGATAAGAAGGAATTACCTAGGAGAAGCTGGGAAAAGCATTACATGAAGAGGGAACAGCATTTGCAAAGGCCTGGAAGTATTCAGACAGTTAGAGTAAAGGGCCAGACTGTGTGACAGAAAGGCAAGAAATGAGCTCGCAGAGGAAGAAAGAGGCCGAGAGAAGTGGCTTAGAAATCAGCAGTATGGAGAATTAATTCAAGTGGGAAGACAGGCAGGGGGACTATAGGAGATGATTGCAGTAATCAGGCCAGCAGTGATGAGGGCCTTGACCCCAATAGTAGTCATAGGACTGGAAAGAGGATGTTTTAAGAATGTTCTGTCTACTGGACTTGAATAAACTGGGTGGAGCAGTGGGGGAGTCCAGGGTGATGCCAAGATTTTAAGCAGTGGGTGGCTGGTGGAGCCATTGTCTGATAGAAGGAACATAGGAGGATGAGCAGGTCGGGGTGGGGACAATGGTGAGTTTGGCTTAGGACATGCTATGTTGGAAGGATCCGTGAGACATCTAGCCTAACAGAATGCACCTTGAAGACTTTATGAGTGTGTCTTGGTTGTTCCTGTTTCTATTTTCTCCCTCTTTGCCTGCTTCCATCCCTGCCTCCCCTGTCTCCTACAAAATCCAAACTAAAATAGTCAAAATCACATCTGCAACACTCTATGTCCATATGGAGCATTGACATGTTCCCACCATCTCCTAGGTCATGCTCTGTCCTCCCTTCAAAGATCTGCATTTGTCCAGTGTAGTACCTTACACACTCCATATAAATGTCGTCAGACATTAGGGTGAGCCCTCTACAAGCTCACTGTAACTTACATCCTGGAGAGCAGAGACATGCATTGGTCTATGCCTATGTAAACTGCCCTGTATCTGCTCTCAAACCTAAAAGCTATTATATTGTTCTCCAGTTGCAATGAAGGAAAGTTACTTCCTATGGGTTTACAAAGTTTTGCAATTTGCAAATTATAATTCTAATGCAAATCTCACACAGTCCTCTCAGGCCTGTGGGAAAGATATTATGGATTCCATTTTATTGATAAATAAATTAAGGCTTGGAAAGTTTGTGGCTTCGTGGTAGATCTGGAACGTGAAACCCAGATCTCCTTCTCTAAGTCCAACGTTCTCTCTGTTCCAGCACCTTTTCCCTCCTTGGGCAAGAACAACCAAGGAATGGGTAAGCTCTACAGGGCCTGGGAATGAAATCCTCTAGGCAAACCTGATCTTCTCTGGTTCAGGTGACATCAGCTCCCTTTCAAAAGTGAGCCTTCTCCATTTGCATCCTGGTTGTTTCACTGGTCAGAGGCTCCAAGTGGCTATTGCATTTGTCTGCTGTGCCTTTTATTGAGGTTTTCTGGTTAGGGTGAAATTGCTACTGTTCTTTCAAAAGCACTACTTTTTCTTTTTTGTATATATGCTAGCTTTATGCTTTTGTACATAGGTATTTTTCCTTGTCACATCATATTTCTTTCCAGCTCAGTAACTAGTGAAACTCAAGTTGCACCACTGATCTGTAGGCTGAATTTCAGGTCTGAAACTCACAAAGGTGTACACTTTGGCAGCCCTTCACTTACAGCCCAGGTCAACAGGGCCAGGGATCGGCAGAAGGAAGGACACAATCACTTTCTCATTTACTTACTTGATGGGCCTTGGTAGGTCGACTACCTGGCAGGTAGTGGGCACTCACACCAACATCATTTTGGAGAGTGTATGTCTTAAAAGGATATGTTATAAACATTTGCAGACAACCTCAATGTCCTCAACATCATGAGAATGGTATTACCCAATAACCAGTTTCTTATGAAAGCAAGATTATACTGTTTCCTCCCTTTAACAGCTCCCTTGGGGCTAATGAAAAAAATAATTATAAAGGATTTTAGTAAGTGTAAAATAAAGGATGCACAATATAAAAAAAGAAAAAAATATGTATTGGTAAGGAGTTTAGAAAAATGGTTCCCAAAACGTATTCTTTGATTAATTGATGGGTCATATTAAAGTCATTTGAAAGATCTAGCACCAAGTTCCAGCATGACTGAATTGGCATATTCTCATGAGAATAAGTGGCATTCTTTCTATTCATTCTGGGGAGAGATCCTTTACTTTTTAGGAAATTGCAAGTGATAGACTTCCTGGGCGATGTTTCCCAGCCCAGTGGTTCAATGCCCTGTTCAATACCCTGGATGTTGAGTACCACCAGGCAGCTAGTGGCTGCATATCAGGGGCAGGCTGCTGAGCCAGGAATCAGAGAATCAAGATCTCATCTCAGTCTTCCTTCAACTATGGGCTTGCTTTGTGATCTCATCAGTCCACTCTTCCAAGCAGAGATGTCATCAGGATACCTGAGAACAGCCTAGGGAAGGAAGGACGTGTACCAGAGCTATGGCCTTGGCAACTGCTGTCCATGAAGAGCCCCAGGGATAGAGGCACCTAGAACACGCCTGTTGCATTGCTGGCTACCTCTTCCTGAAGCCCTTTTGGGTTGATGTGGAGGTGGGAAGCGGCAGAACACGGGCCTGTGGTACCTCACAGCCCATAACCTTCAGGTGCTCCTGCTCTGGCCCTTTGAACTTCCAAGCCATATATTTTCCAGGAGAGTGGTTGGTATTTCTACACTGCATGCTACATTTTAGCTTGGTCTAAATCTGTTAGGAAAACTTCTGTTTGTTGGGAAGCAGTGTGACTTTATGAAAAGAGCCCAAACTCTGGCAGAAGTCCCTAGGTTCAGACCCCATTGCTGGCTGAATGACACTGAACAAGCCAGTTTTGCTTTCCAGATGTAGTTTCTACATCTATAAGACAGGAGTTAAATGGTTATGTATGTAAAATTCCTACCTTAATGTTTGACTGCAATCAGAACTCAAATGTAGTCATTATTATACTGATTGTCATTGTCACCCAGGCAATGGGGTTGGACTAAGGTGAGATTGAGGCAAAACATCTGCTTGGCTACCCTCAGGTTCTATAATGGAACTTGCTGTCTGACTTTCCCTAATGCTCTCCCTTGCCCACAGCCCCATCCCTACTGCGCACTCTCACTGGTGAACTCCACTTGACAGTTCTTGAGGGTGCTGCCTATTCTTGTCACCTGGTTAAATACAGTCATCCGGCTCTCTGAATGCGATACAACATGCCTGGCTAGCCTGCCTGAGACACTCCTAAATGGAGATGTGGCCACCCATCCCATCCATCTCCCTCCCCAGGCTCCATATAAAAGCAATAAAGAGAGTGGGATAGTTGGTGACCAGACAAAAGCCTTTTTATTTTGCCAGGCTGCAAATGGTTTTAATAATAATAATGGTAGAAAACTTGGTGGTGAAAACCTATGAGAATATCTGCTATCTGTTTCGGTGCTCTCTCATATCATTTAATTAACCCTTATGGTATTACTTTCACCTCCAAGACCTTGCTTGTTCACAAAACCTTGACCAAACACAGGGACCTGATCATCCTGCCTTTCTTCATTCACCATGCATTCTGAAGGAGTCCCGAGGCCTGATGTTTCAGTCATTTATTCATTTGGAGCTAGCCAAGGAGCCACAAAAAACAGTCTCATTACCTAATAATCACAGCTAGTTACCTTTTTACATCAATCAACACCCCACAGCCTATTGCACTCTATGAGTATTCCATAAATAATAAAACGTATTATCTTATGAGGGAGCCCTCAAAAGCTTCCTAGTGATTCTCAGGCCCCTGAGTTTCTCTATGACCTTCAGCAGCATAGTCAGTCTTAGCAGCAGGGGCCTGCAGAGAGGGTCTCCTAAGAGAAAGAGGTTCCCTTGGGCAAAAATCTCAAAACGTTCCTGGGCCTGGTCTTCCAGAGATTGGCCTCCTTCCTTAAAGCACAAGCAGGAAGAGAGCTTCTGACTCGGTTATGCTCATGTAGTAATACTCATGAGAGTGGTTAAAAGACTAAGGTGTGTTTATGTGGGTGTGTGTTGGGGAAGGGGAATGGCGAATTGTGTTGCAGGTAGATGATCCATCATTCAAGTTTACCAGTCCCAAGCGAACCAGGGTGCTTGGTCACCTTAGCTTTAGAAGGGGCCTCACACTTACTCAGTTATTCTGGGAAGCAACTCACTGTTGTGGTTAATAATTTAGGAGCTGCGGTCAGACTGCCTGGGTTCTCACATACTGTGAGACCCTGGGCATGATAGACCCTGTGCCTCAGTTTCCTCATCTGTCGGTGGGGATACTAATTGTATCTACTTCATAGGGTTGTTGTACGGATTAAATGACATGTCACAGTAAAGCCCCTGACATGTAGAAGGGTTTCAATAACTGGCAGCCATTGTAGGATTACCTGGGAGCACAGCCCACCTACATGGGCACTGCGTCTTGACTCTAGCCTGTTCAAGACAATCTAGTGTTGTCACTCTCATTTCGCCTGCTGCCCAGATGTAGCCCACTTATCAAGACAGGGGAATCACAATACAGAAAGGATTTCGTTTACATAGAGCTGGCTGAATGGAAGACTGGAGATTTATTATGACTCAAGTCAGTCTCCCTGAATCGAAGACTAGGGTTTTGCAAGGATAGTTTGGTGGGAAGGTGGCCAGGGAATGGGGAGTGCTGATTGGTTGGGTCAGATATGAAATCCTAGGGAGTAGGAGCTGCCATCTTGTGTTGAGTTGGTTTCTGGGTGGAGGGCCACAGGACTGGTTGGTGAGTCTGGTTGGGGCCATCAGGTTGTCAGAAATGCAAAAGCCTGAAAAGACATCTCAAAAGACCAATCTTAGGGTCTGCAATAGTGATGTTATCTGCAGGAGTAATTGAGGAAGTTGCAAATCTTGTGACCTCTGGAATGATGGCTGGTAATTATTTAACCACACCTGCATCTCAGTAGATTCAGGCCCCTCTCATCCTCCTAACTTGGTGGACTTTCATTAGGTTTATAAGAAAGGTTTAGTTTTTGGGAAGGGCTATTATCATTTAAACTATAAACTAAAATTCTCCCAAAGTTAGCTTGGTTCACCACCAGGAATGAGTGAAGACAACCAGCCTGTGAGGATAGAAGCACAATGAAGTCAGCCGTGTCAGGTTTCTCTCACTGTCATGATTTTGAAAAGGTGGTTTTATTGTCAGTGTTTGGTTCACAGTGACATCTGCATGGCCGTTTGCAGCTTCCTGAGGGGTGGTTGTTAACTGGTTGGAGGGCTTGTGGGAGACTGAGCACTATGGAGTGGGGGTGGGCCAGGCTGGTCCAGGGTTAGCATCTTTCCCAGAGATGGAGTCTGTGTTCTGAGCACCAGCTGTGATAAACGTCATGGCCTGAGGAGTGGAGCCTGGGGTGTCAGCAGGCCTAGGACCCATGTCTCCATGAGTTCCCCTCCTTGAAGAAGGTGTGGGAGTGGAGAGGAGAAGGCGGGAAGGGGGAGCATGAATATGGTGGCTCCCAAATGTTGGGGTCAGTCCCACAAAGGCACAGCAGGCCATTTTTGTTATCTGCTAGTCACACTGCTTATGTATTTTTATACACACAGGTGCGCGCGCGCACACACACACACCCCACTTTCTGCTGTTTCCACCATCCTCCAGAAGGCAAGGTGCAGGGCCTGCTTTTCCCAATTGCCCGACTTCTCTTTTCCCATCTCCATTAGCTGGTACAAACTTCCTCCTCCAAATTTCTCCTACTGCCTATTTCTGTCCTGGTCCTGTTCCATGCCTGACTTTTCTTCCCTTTGTTTTGAGGAGTGGGGACCCTGCTTTGTAGGATAACAAATAGAACTGTCAAACCCATCAGTGCTGCCGCCTGCAAAGATAAATGGGGCGACACGTGCAGCAACCTCTGTGGATCCCGGGGCCCCAGCAGGAACTGACATTGTGACAGATGGGGGGACAAGCGACGCTGACACAATCGGGTCACATGAATGTCGAGGGGGTGAGGCTGGTGGCTGCTCCCCTGTTGACTCCCCCTCCCTCTCCACCACGGACATACTGTGTTGCTGGGGATCATAAAGAGCTAGCAGGCAGGTTGCTGCTCCTCCCCAGGCCTTGTGAATCTTCTCTGTCAGTGGCACAGGGCAAGAAAGCAGGCTGTCTGCAGAGCATCCTACTATCTCAAGGATGACAGCTGAGTTACCTTGGAAAGAAAGCCTGTCCTAGGCAAACAACCAGGGCAAAGTTTGTCTTTAACCTTCAACCTCATCTTTCTCCAGGCTTGCCCTGCTGATTCACATTTCTCATCAGTCCTACCTAACACCCAGGGAGCTCACCTGATCTCTGGGCTTTTACCCAGAATCTCCTCCCAGGCCTTGTTGATCAGCCTGTACAATGGCTGTATTTCTTTTTATATGAAAATGCGCCCCATGTCTCATTTCATCAAGAATTGGTAGGGTGTCTTGCTGATGACTCCCCAACTTCCCTCCTCGAGGAGGAGTGCATACATCAGCATACTTCCTAGCCAGGACTGGACAGGGCATTCCGAAGCCCCTGAGGATGGCCCACAGTGTTGGAAACTCCACTCCAAAAAGATCCAAATGCTTGAGAGTATTTAGAGGCATAAATTCTGGGTGGTAATTGCTCACTTGCAATATCCTTTTTCATTCTACCTAAAGTAAAATTTTCCTTGGAACAGTTATCCTTTGTTCTGAGTTGGGGGCTTCTCTGGGTTCCTGCCTTCAATAGCCACTGCAGATCCGCTGCCCTAGTAGTCAATTCGATTCATTAAACACACAGTGACAATTTACTTCCTATAATGCCATGCGTTGACTACTGTGAATTGGGCAGGCAGAAGAGTGGCTTCAGAGATAAATAAGATGTCACCTGTTGCATCTGGGGACTAACAACTTAGTTGAGAAAAGAGACTTTAATACAAAGTCAGCCATGAAAAAGAGTTAAAGGGGCAGAGTAAGACCAGGAGGAGAAAGATCAGCCTTGACTCGAGAGGAACAAGTACTTCCTCGAGAAAGATCAGGACTTGAAGGATGAACAGCCTTTGGAGAGGTCGAAATGATGGGGAAAAGACTATGTAGACTAGGAAAGAGTATGAATTCTGACACATGGGAGATATAGACGGTACTACAGTCTGGACCTTGTCAGATATAACTGGGGCACATGAGGAGTGTGTGTGAGTGTGTGTGTGTGTGAGAGAGAGAGAGATGGAGGGAGAGAGAGAACATTTGGTTGGGAGAAAAGACTGGGCACAGACACAGGAGTTTAGATTTCATTCTGTATTCATCTATGAGTGAGGGGACAGAATGGTTCTTCCATTTCATCTTCCATTTCACCATTTCACCTCTCCTTCCATTTCACCTCTTGTCACAGAATTCTCAATGGAATTGGATGCTGTCCTTGGTGTTGAGGAAGGAAATACATAATGAATCACACAGTTCTCTTTGATGCCTGAAAAAACTGGAGGTGGTGGGCCTTAGGGGAAGAAAGGGCAGTGGGGAGGAGCCAACCAATGCCTTTGAATAGAACGAATGCGCTATCTTAAATAGGGATAACATATAATACCTGGCCTAAAATGGGGATAATACTACTTTCCCCATAGGGCCGTTGTGAGGTTCATGAATGAAAATATATGTAAAGTGTTTACACAGGACATCTGAATACCTGCTGGCTATTATTATGACTGTGCCCGTAACTCCTAATCCATTTTCCCAGGCAAGCACTCTCAGACAGTGTTATGGGCAGCTGTGTGAAAGGAACATGTGGTCTGTTTATAGGAATGACGCTGCTGAGGGATGCTCAAAGTCTAGATGATGAGGAGACTTAACAAGATCAATACCACTTTTGGAAAAGATTATATGCTATAGTAGGCAGCAAATAGACCATTGAAACTGGATTTGAAAAGCATTTATGGAGTCATTAGAGATGGTTAAACATACCATTACAGAGAAAAATACACAGTGGATTATATACATGCAGCCAACTAGGGTTGTTTTTCTTGGTGTTGCTCTCTCTCTTCCACCCTCTTTCCCCATCTTCAGGGTTAGGTAGGTAGGACCGATCAAATAACTCCTTTGAGGAAAGATGGAGAAGGCTCTACATGGTATTATGGCTGTGCAGATCTAGCCTATTTATAGTGGGTGAAATTTCAGGAGCTCAGTGGGAAGAGATGGATTCTCCCTGATTAATAAACCGATGGACTTTCCATGAATAGCTTAAACCTTTTGGTTAGCTTTTTAAGGTTACTAGCAAGCAATTTAGTGCATTGGAGCTGTAATTCTGTGATCCCTAGTGGCTTGAAATAATTAGATTATTTTTTGTAATGAATAAATGAGAAGTTAACTCACTGGCATGGATCAGTGTGGTAATATGATTTATTTCTTGTAAAGGTGAATGCTCTAGAGGCTAGATCCTACAAAGAATTGTTTTGACTCCCTCCCCTTTCTCATTTACAGTAGGTTTTGGGTCATCTTGTGAGAGAGGCTGCCCAGTGGGATGAGAAGAGAATATAGGCTTTAGGATCAGCCAAATCTTGATTCAATTTTTACTAGATGTGTGACTTTGGGCAAATCACTTAACATGCCAGATCCTGCTTCCATATTAGTAAACAGTGGTAATAATACTTACCTTTTATGAAAGGCATATCAATTCAATCAGTTACTGAAAAGAGAGGACCTAATACAGCTCCTAGCCCACACTGAAAACCCAAGTAAACATTAGATTCCCTTCTGTCTCCCTCCCCACTCTATTATTTTTAAATGATTAATGTTTAGAACAAGGATAAACAACTAGAACATTCATTAATTATGGTTTTACTCATTTGTTCAGTTAGAAAGTACTTTATTTGTTAGATTAGAAAGAATTTGTTAGGTTAAAAGGAAAGCCTTGATA
Organism: Theropithecus gelada; assembly: GCF_003255815.1. NCBI lineage: Eukaryota > Metazoa > Chordata > Mammalia > Primates > Cercopithecidae > Theropithecus > Theropithecus gelada. Next base: position 188,216,061 of record NC_037668.1, read on the forward strand.
AAGTACTTTAATGAAAATGCTTACTGAGCCTCCAGTTTTGGGTGGCATAAAAGGAACTTGAAACCTAAATATACTTGTGGCAATCTATATTAGCATTTTACGTTATGGCCACTAATGACTTAATTCAAGGAAAAACCTCTATTTTCAAACCAACCAATGATTACCTTAAAATATATACAGTTTAAACAGAATCTTGATTGGGGAATTGGCTTTCTATTCTCTTCTGTGATGATATTATGTACAGTGGGCATTCTACAGCCCTTAGATAAAGTAGAGAAAAAAAATCAATAACCAAACAGCATTTGGAGATTGGAGGGCCAGTATATTCTGGCGAATTGATGATAGAAGCAGATCTTGCTTTTTGCAACTTTTCTGGATACTAGCAGACTAACCAGCCACAATGGGTTCAAATTAATTCAGCAGGGCGGAATGGGGATATGTGCCCTTGGTTCTTGCTAGAACATTACAGCATTGAAATTCTTGTTACGATTTGTTCCAAGTCTCAAATCTGTATATCACTTATCCACTGAATTGAACAAATTGAAAGTGATCACATTTAGGAGCTGTTGGTGGGAGGCTGGTTCTTCCTTCCTTTTAATAACATCTTGAGAGCTAACAGGGTTCTCTGATGTTCCTTGAATTCATCCTACCTCCCTCTGCACAAATGAATTCAGCTGGAGGTCAGGTTCATTGATGTTTAAATGAGTATATTTGGCTCATTCTAGCATCTATCTGAATGAATACTGATTTGGTGCATTGAAATTTAACGATTTATTCTGCATCCAGGTGAGAGAGGGGCATGTTATGGCCTTCAGGCCGGGATGAAAACATATGGAACACATGTCTTCCAGTCAAAAATTGTGCAAATTAAATTAATTTCCGTGATATATCATGGAAAGTTATTTTGACGTTGGGATGGAGAGGCTTTAACAATGTGCTACTGAGGCTAGAAAAGTAAAATAATAGCTAGAGAGGGGAAAAATTAGGAGGAATGTCCAGGTGAGACTAATAGCACTTGCCCTGTCAGTGTTTTCCTACAATTTCATGGTCCTTCTTAGGGGACAAAAGACATAATCCATTTTGGCTTTGGTGACTGAACTTAGAAATTTGCAAGATAAAATCCTGGAATCTGAAGTTTACTCCTTGTAAATACCAGTAATCCGTCATGACAGAACTCCTTCCCTGATCCCATGTGCTGCCTACAAACATTCTTTTCACATCTTCACTTCCCAATCTCTCTTCAAGTCTTTGACCCTACCAACTGATTCAACTTGATTTTGCCAAGATTTCCAATGATCTCCAAGTTACCAAATCCAATGGTTGATTCTCTTCTCTCATCTTGTTTGAACTCTCAATAGCTTGGGGGCAATGTTGATGATTTCCTTCTCTTTGAAACACTCTTTGTTCTTATCTTCCATAACAATATATTTTCCTGGTTCTTTGACTTCATTGATCATACTGCCTGGTCTTGTTGGCTGATTCTTTCTTCTCCACCCAACCTCTAATTCATTAGAACTTGTTCTTAATTCTTCAATCTTTTTTCTCCAGATTCTCCTTCTAGCTGATCTACTCAAGTTCCATGTATTTAAATACAGCTTTTACATTGATGCCTCCAATATTTATATTTTCAATCTAGGCCTCTTCTCTGAGTTCTAGATTTATAAATCCAATTGTCTGCTTCTTATCACCAAGGTAGCAAGAGTACCCAACATGGTACTTATTTCCCAACTCCTCTCCCAACCCCTCAACATCATATTCATTAACAGAGTCTATCCCTTCAAATTCTACAATAGACCTTGCTATGTCCATTGCTATCCTTAATCTTGGCTTATTTCATTTTCCACCTAGGATAGTACAACCACTTCTTAATTGATCTTTTTTTTTTCTTTTGGTCTTACTCTATGCTACAGTCTGTTGTACATACAGCAGCACCTGTGTTGCATCCAACCTTCCAAATTTTCAAATTGTCCCTAGAATAAACCCAAGCTCCCTGTCATGCTCACAAAGCTTTGCCTGCTGGGGCCCTTATTACCTTTCCAGCCATTTCTTACCACCCTTTCCTCCTCATTCACCATGCTTCAGTCATGCCAACCTTCTTTCAGCCCTTGGACATACCATACTTCCTTACATATCAAGGTTTTGCACACACTGTCTTTTTTGCCTGGAATAGTAATTTTGTAATTACTGTTAACTTAATGGCACTTATTATGGGCCAGGTGAATTTCAAGTGCTTTCCCTGGATTAATAGATTAAATCTTCATATCACCCACCCAAGGTAGGAACTGTTATTCTTCCATGTAATAGATGAGGAAAATCACTCACAATGTACTCATCTGAATGCTCTTTCTCCCTTTCATGTGACAGCTCCCTCAGTTTTTAAGATCTTTGCTTAGACATCACTCTTCAAAGATGCTTTCCTTGATCCCCCTATCTAAAGTGCCAATTTCACGCTCAGCTCCTTGTTTTGACTTTTATAGCATTAATAATAACTTGTATTTCTTTATTTACTTGTGTTTTTGCCTGTGAGGACTGGGATTAGGTCTCTCTCACTCAACTGCTGTATTTCCGTGACTCAGAACAGCACCTGGCCTTAAATCTTTGTTGAGTGAGTGAATGATTACCTCCCGTGGAATTTAGTCAGTGACCTCGGGCGAGGGAAGAGAAGGGGTGGGAAGGTATCTTCTTGGAGACACTAAATAAATCATAGATGTGGTGCCCAGGTCCACATGATTTGTTCTATTCTATTCTACTCCTCCAGAAACAACAACAGTAAAACAAAGTAAACACAAAAGAGTGGAAATGAGCTTAAAGAGAAGATTGATTACTCATAAAAATTTCTCTGATCATAGCCTATACCCTAAAGTAACAAATATCTATTGGGCACGTACTCAGTGGGAGAAGTGGCATAGATGAAAGGGTGGAGGCAGGAATCAGGGTTTGATGTGACTATACCAGCCTGTCTAGGGTAGGGGATTTGGATGTGAGTGCAGTGAAAAATAGCTTCAAAAAACCAGATTAGAGCACTGATACAGTTTGACTCTGTGTCCCCATCCAAATCTCTTCTCGAATTGTAATCTTCACATGTTGAGGGAGGGACCTGGTGGGACTGGATCATGGGGGTGGTTTTCCTCATGCTGTTCTTGTGATAGTGAGGGAGTTCTCACAAGATCTGATGATTTTAAAAGTGGCAGTTTCTCCTGCACTCTCTCTCTCTTTCTCTTGCTGCCATGTAAGATGTGCCTTGCTTCCCCTTTGCCTTCTGCCATGATTGCAAGTTTCCTGAGGCCTAACCATGTGGAACTGTGAGTCAATTAAACTTCCTTTCTTTATAAATTACCTAGCCTCAGGTAGTATCTTTATAGCGGTGTGAGAGCAGACTAATACAGGCCCTGAATGCCAACTTGGGAGTGTGGATGGGAACAATTGAAGGTGAAAAGCCACTAAAAATCTTTGCAAAAGTAATTTGGGGATTACCAAGAATCATAAAACCCTTAATATATTAAAGATATTAGATATATGGTCAAATGACCTTGCTGTTACACCCTTAGCTTGCGTTGAAGGAAGTTGTAAGAAACGTTTTTTTCTCTATGCCACTTACTGTGCCCTCTATGAGGACTCATAGTGTCCATGCTAGTAGAGTGATGTTAGATAAAGTTAGCACATAATTATCTTGTAGCTAATGGTGTTTCTGCCTATGCTAGAGCTAAAAGGGATCTGGACATCAAATTTGAATGATCTAAATAATTGTTCAACTCTCTTCATCTTGCATTTCTCTCTATTGTCACTCCTTGGCTTCATATTACTATTAGGTGTTGATTTTTTTCTTTTTTTTAATGTTGTTATTTTTGTTTTTATTATTCTGTACTTTATGTATTTTTATAATCTCTCACAAATCCTTTTTGTTACAAGGGGGTACCCTTTGATTAACATATACACAAAAGAAAGGTTCTGTAGGCTTAGAAATATCTTTGGGGTATATTATTCTTGTTTTCATTACTGCAGAGGCAACAGTGTTTATTTGACATGAAATTAGTATATGGATAATTGTACCTTTTTCTTTAAACCAATTTCCTTTATTCTTGTGAGTCATTTGGTCCTCAAGAGGACCATACTGTATTAATAGGGTGGGAAATACTGGAGTAGCAATGATTCTTCCTCAACTCTCACAAGGCCTGAGGTAGAGTGTTAAAAATTTCCAGAGAGTTGCTGTCCAACCTTAAAAAGTGGTTATAGATGGAGATTATGTCTCAATTTGACTCTTTACATGCTGAATGGGTAGCTGTTCAGATGTTTGACACACCTAGGTGTTAGCATTTTCCTTTCTCTTATAACTTTCCAATCTCCCTCTCCCGCCCTTTTTTACATTTCAAGACAAGATAAAGTGGTATTCACTGGTTCTCTAAGTGTGGGTCAGGGATCTTTGGGAGTCCTTAAGACCTCCCAGGGGTCCATGAGTCAAAACTATATTCAAAATAACATTAAAATGGTATTTTTTTTCATTTCCATAGTCCCATGGTGACCAAGAGAAGTTCTCCAGAGGCTACCTCATCTATAATATCTCAAGAGACTGAATACAGAAGCAGATATTAAAAAAAAACTTTTTTCCTAAAATTATTTGTATTTTGAAAAATATACTTAAAAAATCAAACTGTTAACGTGTAGTGGGTTTATTATAGTTATTTAAATGAATGAATACATAAATATTTTAAATATTTCTCATTTTAAATTTTGATTATGATAAATATTGTTAGTGTTAGCAGTTTTTATAAAAACGAAAAAGAAACTGTATTAAACAAAAGCCCTTTGGGGTCCTCAATAATTTCTTTAAGAATATAAAGAGGTACTGAAACCAAAGAATTTGACAATCATTGCTTCAAAACTTCTAGCATATCAGTAGTAACCTTTTATTAGTGAAGGGGAGAGTAATTGAAGAATTGAAGGAATAGAATCCAAAGATAGCAGTGGTGGAGGAAGGTAGAGTGGTGAGGGGCTCCCATTGGACAGAAGGCTCTTGGAGGGCAGAGATTGCGACCTGCCTGAGCTATCTTTGTCTCTCCAGTGTCCAGCATTGTATCTAGCACACAGGAGCAGCTTGATCAAATTTGGGTGTTGAAGAAACTGATGAGTGAATGGTAAAATACAATTCACCAGAGTGAAATGTACATTTGATACAGTATACAAGGTCTAATTAGGGCTAGTCCTGCCATCAGCAATTTGGATGAATTTTTATTCATTCAATTTTCAATTCATTCATTTATTCAACAATTATTTATTGAGTGCATATTATGTGTCAGACTTGACTTTGTATAAGTCAAATTATGTCTGCAATTTTTTCATCTCTAAAAAGGAAGCTTGGACAAACTGTGAAACCCCTTCTAGCAATGTCTTCCTCGGGATAATAGAAAAACTCTTCTCTTTGTCTCTCTTGGATAAGCTAACACATGAAAGAAGATAATTCTCCTCAGGCAAAAATCACTATCCACTTTAAGAGCAAGTGCAGAAACTTAAGTGGCAGATGGTCTACTGCGTTGGTGTGTTTCACAGATAGAAATGGTCAAATTTGTGAATGAAAAAAATGTAAAGTATGAAGTCAACTCCATTTATTTTTCCTAGATTTATTTAGTATCAGGCTTCAACTGAATAATTTTAATTTAGGGAAGTTGGAAACCCTATCAGTTTCTCTCCCCCAACAGAAAGATGATGATCAAAGGTCTTTTGTGAGAAATCTGAAGGTTTTTTGCAGTGAATGCAAGCTTGGAAACTCATTGCATTGCTCTAAATAGGCCATGACTTTGGAAAAAATGAGTGCCCCTTGTCTTTTAGTCATTTGTCCACAACTTCTGTTTTGGTTGGCAAAGTCTTAAGCATTCAAACCCCCCATGCCTGTTTCTTGGGGCCTTGTGTAGATAGCTTCCCACACGTATTAATTTTCTGTGGGTGGGGGGGCAGAGCAAGATGGCCGAATAGAAACAGCTCCAGTCTCCAGCTCCCAGCATGAGCGACACAGAAGAGGGGTGATTTCTGCATTTTCAACTGAGGTACCGGGTTCATCTCACTGGGGAGTGCCGGACAATTGGTGCTGGTCAGCTGCTGCAGCCCGACCAGCGAGAGCTGAAACAGGGTGAGGCATTGCCTCACCTGGGAAGCGCAAGGGGGAAGGGAATCCCTTTTCCTACCCAGGGGAACTGAGATACACAACACCTGGAAAATCGAGTAACTCCCACCCCAATACTGTGCTTTACCAAGGGTCTTAGCAAATGGCACATCAGGAGATTATATCCCACACCTGGCCGGGAGGGTCCCACACCCATGGAGCCTCCCTCATTGCTACCACAGCAGTCTGGGATCTAACGGCAAGGCAGCAGCAAGGCTGGGGGAGGGGCGCCCGCCATTGCTGAGGCTTAAGTCGGTAAACAAAGCCGCTGGGAAGCTCGAACTGGGTGGAGCCCACAGCAGCTCAAGGAGGCCTGCCTGTCTCTGTAGACTCCACCTCTGGGGACAGGGCACAGCTAAACAAAAGAAAAAGCAGCAGAAACCTCTGCAGATGCAAACGACCCTGTCTGACAGCTTTGAAGAGAGCAGTGGATCTCCCAACATGGAGGTTGAGATCTGACAATGGACAGACTGCCTGCTCAAGTGGGTCCCTGACCCCTGAGTAGCCTAACTGGGAGACATCCCCCACTAGGGGAAGACTGACACCCCACACCTCACACGGCGGGGTACACCCCTGAGACAAAGCTTCCAAAGCAAGAATCAGACAGGTACACTTGCTGTTCAGCAATATTCTATCTTCTGCAGCCTCTGCTCCTGATACCCAGGCAAACAGGGTCATGGAGTGGACCTCAGGCAATCTCCAACAGATCTACAGCTGGGGGTCCTGACTATTAGAAGGAAAACTAACAAACAGGAAGGACACCCACACCAAAACACCATCAGTACGTCACCATCATCAAAGACCAAAGGCAGATAAAACCACAAAGATGGGGAAAAAGCAGGGCAGAAAAGCTGGAAATTCAAAAAATAAGAGCGCATCTCCCCCTCCAAAGGAACACAGCTCATCGCCAGCAACGGATCAAAGCTGGACAAAGAATGACTTTGATGAGTTGAGAGAAGAAGGCTTCAGTCCATCAAACTTCTCAGAGCTAAAGGAGGAATTATGTACCCAGCGCAAAGAAACTAAAAATCTTGAAAAAAGAATGAAAGAATGGATAACTAGAATAATCAACGCAGAGAAGGCCATAAATGAACTGACAGAGATAAAAACCATGACATGAGAAATATGTGACAAATGCACAAGCTTCAGTAACCAACTCGATCAACTGGGAGAAAGAGTATCAGCGATTGAGGATCAAATGAATGAAATGAGAAGAGAAGTCTAAAGAAAAAAGAGGAGAAAGAAATGAACAAAGCCTGCAAGAAGTATGGGATTATGTGAAAAGACTAAATCTACGTCTGATTGGGATGCCTGAAAGTGAGGGGGAAAATGGAACCAAGTTGGAAAACACTCTGCAGGATGTCATCCAGGAGAACTTCCCCAACCTAGTAAGGCAGGCCAACATTCAAATTCAGGAAATACAGAGAACGCCACAAAGATACTCCTCGAGAAGGGCAACTCCAAGACACATAATTATCAGATTCACCAAAGTTGAAATGAAGGAAAAAATCTTAAGGGCAGCCAGAAAGAAAGGTCGGGTTACCCACAAAGGGAAGCCCATCAGACTCACAGCAGATCTCTCGGCAGAAACTCTCCAAGCCAGAAGAGAGTGGGGGCCAATATTCAACATTCTTAAAGAAAAGAATTTTTAACCCAGAATTTCATATCCAGCCAAACTAAGTTTCATAAGTGAAGGAGAAATAAAATCCTTTACAGATAAGCAAATGCTGAGAGATTTTGTCACCACCAGGCCTGCCTTACAAGAGACCCTGAAGGAAGCACTACACATGGAAAGGAACAACCGGTACCAGCCATTGCAAAAACATGCCAAAATGTAAAGACCATCGAGGCTAGGAAGAAACTGCATCAACTAACGAGCAAAATAACCAGTTAATATCATAATGACAGGATCAAGTTCACACATAACAATATTAACCTTAAATGTAAATGGACTAAATGGCCCAATTAAAAGACACAGACTGGCAAATTGGATAAAGAGTCAAGACCCATCAGTGTGCTGTATTCAGGAGACCCATCTCACATGCAGAGACATACATAGACTCAAAATAAAGGGATGGAGGAAGGTCTACCAAGCAAATGGAGAACAAAAAAAAGCAGGGGTTGCAATACTAGTCTCTGATAAAACAGACTTTAAACCATCAAAGATCAAAAGAGACAAAGAAGGCCATTACATAATGGTAAAGGGATCAATTCAACAGGAAGAGCTAACTATCCTAAATATATATGCACCCAATACAGGAGCACCCAGATTCAAAAAGCAAGTCCTTAAAGACTTACAAAGAGACTTAGGCTCCCATACAATAATAATGGGAGACTTCAACACCCCACTGTCAACATTAGACAGATCAACGAGACAGAAAATTAACAAGGATATCCAGGAACTGAACTCATCTCTGCAGCAAGCAGACCTAATAGACATCTACAGAACTCTCCACCCCAAATCAACAGAATATACATTCTACTCAGCACCACATCACACTTATTCCAAAATTGACCACATAATTGGAAGTAAAGCACTCCTCAGCAAATGCACAAGAACAGAAATTATAACAAACTGTCTCTCAGACCACAGTGCAATCAAACTAGAACTCAGGACTAAGAAACTCAATCAAAACCGCTCAACTACATGGAAACTGAATAACCTGCTCCTGAATGACTACTGGGTACATAACAAAATGAAGGCAGAAATAAAGATGTTCTTTGAAACCAATGAGAACAAAGATACAACATACCAGAATCTCTGGGACACATTTAAAGCAGTGTGTAGAGGGAAATTTATAGCACTAAATGCACACAAGATAAAGCTGGAAAAATCTAAAATTGACACTCTAACTTCACAATTAAAAGAACTAGAAAAGCAAGAACAAACACATTCAAAAGCTAGCAGAAGGCAAGAAATAACTAAGATCAGAGCAGAACTGAAGGAGATAGAGACACAAAAAACCCTCCAAAAAATCAATGAATCCAGGAGTTGGTTTTTTGAAAAGATCAACAAAATTGAGAGACCTCTAGCAAGACTAATAAAGAAGAAAAGAGAGAAGAATCAAATAGATGCAATAAAAAATGATAAAGGGGATATCACCACCGACCGCACAGAAATACAAACTAGCATCAGAGAATACTATAAACACCTCTATGCAAATAAACTAGAAAATCTAGAAGAAATGGATAATTTCCTGGACACTTACACTCTCCCAAGACTAAACCAGGAAGAAGCTGAATTCCTTAATAGACCAATAGCAGGCTCTGAACTTGAGGCAATAATTAATAGCCTACCAACGAAAAAAAGTCCAGGACCAGATGGATTCACAGCCGAATTCTACCAGAGGTACAAGGAGGAGTTGGTACCATTCCTTCCGAAACTATTCCAACCAACAGAAAAAGAGGGAATCCTCCCTAACTCATTTTATGAGGCCATCATCATCCTGATACCAAAGCCTGGCAGAGACACAACAAAAAAAGAGAATTTTAAGACCAATATCCCTGATGAATATTGATGCAAAAATCCTCAATAAAATGCTGGCAAACCGGATCCAGCAGCACATCAAAAAGCTTATCCACCATGATCAAGTGGGCTTCATCCCTGGGATGCAAGGCTGGTTCAACATACACAAGTCAATAAACGTAATCCAGCATATAAACAGAACCAAAGACAAAAACCACCTGATTATCTCAATAGATGCAGAAAAGGCCTTTGACAAAATTCAACAGCCCTTCATGCTAAAAACGCTCAATAAATTCGGTATTGATGGAACATATCTCAAAATCATAAGAGCTATTTATGACAAACCCACAGCTGATATCATACTGAATGGGCAAAAACTGAAAGCATTCCCTTTGAAAACTGGCACAAGACAGGGATGCCCTCTCTCACCACTCCTATTCAACATAGTGTGGGAAGTTCTGGCTAGGGCAATCAGGCAAGAGAAAGAAATAAAGGGTATTCAGATAGGAAAAGAAGAAGTCAAATTGTCGCTGTTTGCAGATGACATGATTGTATATTTAGAAAACCCCATTGTCTCAGCCCGAAATCTCCTTAAGCTGATAAGAAACTTCAGCAAAGTCTCAGGATACAAAATTAATGTCCAAAAATCACAAGCATTCTTATACACCAGTAACAGACAAACAGAGAGCCAAATCATGAATGAACTTCCATTCACAATTGCTTCAAAGAGAATGAAATACCTAGGAATCCAACTTACTAGGGATGTAAAGGACCTCTTCAAGGAGAACTACAAACCACTGCTCAGTGAAATAAAAGAGGACACAAACAAATGGAAGAACATACCATGCTCATGGATAGGAAGAATCAATATCGTGAAAATGGCCATACTGCCCAAGGTAATTTATAGATTCAATGCCATCCCCATCAAGCTACCAATGAGTTTCTTCACAGAATTGGAAAAAAATGCTTTAAAGTTCATATGGAACCAAAAAAGAGCCCACATTGCCAAGACAATCCTAAGTCAAAAGAACAAAGCTGGAGGCATCACGCTACCTGACTTCAAACTATACTACAAGGCTACAGTAACCAAAACAGCATGGTACTGGTACCAAAACAGAGATATAGAGCAATGGAACAGAACAGAGTCCTCAGAAATAATACCACACATCTACAGCCATCTGATCTTTGACAAACCTGAGAAAAACAAGAAATGGGGAAAGGATTCCCTGTTTAATAAATAGTGCTGGGAAAATTGGCTAGCCATAAGTAGAAAGCTGAAACTGGATCCTTTCCTTACTCCTTGTACGAAAATTAATTCAAGATGGATTAGAGACTTTAATGTTAGACCTAATACCATAAAAACCCTAGAAGAAAACCTAGGTAATACCATTCAGGACATAGGCATGGGCAAGGACTTCATGTCTAAAACACACCAAAAGTAATGGCAACACAAACCAAAATTGACAAATGGGATCTAATGAAACTAAAGAGCTTCTGCACAGCAAAAGAAACTACCATCAGAGTGAACAGGCAACCTACAGAATGGGAGAAAATTTTTGCAATCTACTCATCTGACAAAGGGCTAATATCCCTAACCTACAAAGAACTCAAACAAATTTACAAGAAAAAACAACCCCATCAAGAAGTGGGCAAGGGATATGAACAGACATTTCTCAAAAGAAGACATGCATACAGCCAACAGACACATGAAAAAATGCTCATCATCACTGGTCATCAGAGAAATGCAAATCAAAACCACAATGAGATACCATCTCACCCCGGTTAGAATGGCAATCATTAAAAAGTCAGGAAACAACAGGTGCTGGAGAGGATGTGGAGAAATAGGAACACTTTTATGCTGTTGGTGGGATTGTAAACTAGTTCAACCATTATGGAAACTCCATCTCGGGGAAAAAAAAAATTGAAGTAGTCACCATCTGGGATAACCTTTCTTATGGAAAATGAAACAGACACATGGCTGAATCATACAATGGCTCTTATGTAGAATGTGGCATATGTCACTTTGGTTCCCATTCAGCAGGCCAAAACGCATCATATGCAGCTTGAGGTTGATGGGACAGGGAATAACTCCTTCTTACAAGGAGTTTCTGTATAACATTTGGCAATAGGCAGGTATGCATATTTCTCAGAAAGCAAGAATGAACAATTCAGAACAATAATACAGTCTAGCTCACTATTCTTTCTTTGCAGGATATTGTATACATGAATTGTTCTCTCTGCCCAGTTTATTTTACTTTGTAACATCTAAAGTGGAAAGGGGATCACAAAATTAAAAGCTATGGTTATGGGCCTGCTAGAGCACAGTTCTACATCATTTTTCAGCATCAAAGACGGGTCTTGGTATTTCTGCCATGGAATTAGGAAAACACAGGAAAATGAACGAACACCACCCTTCACCAAACAGAAACAAAATAAATACACAGTCACTGCTCACACTTCCTTGTTGTTCTTGGTGTCCCACAAAGGAAAGAAGCAGTGATTGAGGGGTCTGGCTGACATGCATTTTCTCCTTCACCTCTGGTGCCTTCACTGTGAAATCTCCACCTGTTGTGTCTCTGAGCTTAGATGCAAGCGTAGGCAATGCCCTGCCACTGAACTGTAGAAATGGAGATTCAAGGCAATGGCCCAGAAATACAAAATGTACTCATTATGCCCTTTCCCCCAAAACTCCCCATTCCCTCTGCTTCTGCTTTAATTTAGGCCATTAACATTTTGCACCTGGACTACTACAACAGTCTTCTAATTGGTTTCCCTGCCTTCATATTTATACCCTGATAACCTATCTTTTCTCCACTCGAATGACTTTTCTAAAGTATAAACTAAATCATGTTACCATTCTGTAAAAATTATTCCCCAGTTTCTACCTGTTTGAGCGACAATTCAGTTGCTGGAAAAATGGGATAATATCTGCTTCGTAGGGATGGGTATGAGGATAAAAAGAACTATATGTAGAGCGCCTAACACAGTATCTCAATAAATGGCAGCTAATGATTATTACCATGATAAAATTCAGAGTCCTTTATCAACACCTACTAGGCCCTCCAGGTCTGGTTGTCAACAAGCTCATTAGCTATACTTGGCTGCCCATCCCTACCCTACTATCTCTACCTGCACCCTATGCTATAGCTTTGCCAAACTACCCTCAATTCCCTGATCACACATCCTGTTCTTCAGTCCACAGCACTGCCTATGTGCTGATCTCTGGAATTTATTCCTCACTGAGTCCACCCGGGCTCCCCTCGTTAGAATGAAGATGTGTTTCAAAGTCTCCCACAGTCTGATGTTGCTCCTGACCCTTCTAGGAGAACTAACTGCTTCCTCCATTGACCCCTCTCTGATGCTGGATTGCCTTCTCTTTTTTTGTGCTTGTCTTTCCTGCTACTATGAGCTGTATGAGGGCAAAGACTCCATCTTAATTATTTCTCCATATGGACCACAGTGCCTATTAGGTAGCAGGTGGTCAACAAATGCTTTTTAAATGAATGAATATGATAAACAAAAAAAGATAGACAGTAGGAAGAAGTTGAATAAAAGATAGATTATAATCAAGCAAAGGCTACACTAAGATTTGAAGATTTGAGGCTTAGAGTGAGAAAACAGAGTAGAAAACAGAGTATAAAACGGAAGCACAAAAAGAGAAGGCCGTCCAGCATTAGAAGTGGCATGATTCAGGGGGCGGCAATGGAGGAAGAAGTTAGTTCTCATAGAGGGGTCAGGCTTAGAGTGAGAAACCAGAGTAGGTCTCTATCTTGTATGGTAAGTGGGTCAACACAGCCTTGGGTAAAACTGGGTTTAGTACCTTAGTCCTTAGGAAGATAAATTCATCATGAAAACAAATCCTGAGTTAAAAGAACCTACAGATGGGCATTTTCTTAATATAATAAGTAGTTTTTTTGTTTTTTTTGTTTTTTTAAATAGATGTGCTCCTTAGTATCCTAAATTTTGACATGTCGTGCTGCTCCTGGGATTAACCAGCCATGTGAAGCTGAGTAGGAGTGCAAGAGTAAGATTAAACAAGTAATTCTATTTGTCTGCTGCACACGCCATTGTTTAGCTAGAAAAATTAAATTCCTATTTAAGCCTTTCAGCATGTTTAATAAATGTTTCAGGTGGAAAGAACTGTGTTTGAGGCAGGGAGGAGCAAGGGCATTCCCTGGGACTGACATCTTTATGAACCTCATGGAGTAATGCAATCCTTGCACCTGGGATGCCGGTGGGGAAATGGGAGCAGCAGCAAGAGAACCTGGCAGACAAGCCCATGGAAGACGTCCACGCAGCGCCCCTCTTCTTTCTCTGTGATACAGTGCAGCTTGGAGGACAATGGTCTGGTTTCAGCCTCAGGTAGATGTGTGTTCAAATGCTGGTTCTGTCACTTTGAAGCTGCTATCTTGGACGTGTTTCGTGTTGCTGAAGCTCTGCATTCTAGTTTTCTCAGCAGCTGCCATTTATGGAGAACCTTCTTTGCACTATATGATGTAGTTTATCTGCTTTTACCTTTGTTATTTTTTTATTGTGGTAAGTTATACACACCATAAAATTTACAATTTTAACCACTTCCAGTGGCATTAACTACAGTCACCATGTCTCTGCCTTATTCTTACATCAATCCTATGAGGAAGGTGTTATTATTATCTTTCTTTCACAGATAAGGAAGCTGAGGCTCTGAGAAGTTAAGTAATGATGACTCTTTTAAGATACTTGGCACATTTCAAGTGCTAAATATGAGAAAGCTATTATTATTATATTATTTTCAGGCCACAGGCCAGACATCTTATTTAGACTGTTAGGGAGGGAAAGAAGACAATGGAAGTTTTAGATTTCCAGATGCACTAGCAGAGATACCTGCATCAGCAGAGGCAGTGAAAATAGGCGACACTGCACAGCTCTGCCTCCCAGTGACAGGCAGGTGGGCGTGAAGGTCCTGGCCTCAGCGTGGATCTCTCAGGGCTGCCCCACTCCAACCAGAGCCTCAGGGGGAAGGAAATGAGTTAAGCCTGTCTTCAGACACGTTTGTATTGATTCTGTCAGTTTCTGGCTGCTTGCTGACAGGAGATAGATGGCTCATAACGTAGATAGGCACAGCACATTACGTCCCCATCTTGGGGCTCCTAAATCATTTTGAAATTTTAAATTCCCTAATCAATATTTTATCCCCAGCACAAGACAGTGATCAGGACTTCTTCCTGCAGGGGCATGTGCTCACACACTGGGACCCAGTGGAAGTGAGTGGCCAGGGGGCCATCCAGATTCTGGGGAGGACTGCAGGCAGTGTTCTTCTTGAAGGCAGTCATTTATTGCTTGCCAGGACCAGAATGGTCCTCAGAGATCACGTGGTTCAGTGCACTCCTTTAAAGGGGAAGAGTCCTGAAGATGGAGAGATGATGTGGTTGGACTTTGGTTGCCTAGCTTGTAGCAAAACTGAGATCAGAATGTGGCCTTCTGATTCTAGTCCAAAGCCCTTTCCATGAAACCATACCCAGCAGGGTGCCTACTAGATGCTTAGCAGATATCTGTTTGGTGTTGAATGAATGCTGAAACTTGGGAAGAGCCAAAGTCTGGGCTGAGTAAGACTTCATGCTTGTCAAGCACATACTAAGTGCCAGCCATTGTTCTAAGTTCGTTATGTGAAAAATATCAGTCTCCCATGAAAATCTCCTATGAAAAATATCAGCTCCCATGAAGCAGGAGCTATCGTTATTCTTATTTTATATATAGCAAAACTGAGGCACCAAGGGCATGAGTGGCTTGGCCAAGTCCACATAGCTGGTAAGTGAGAAGCACCTGCAACTGTAACACAGGCAATGAGGCCCCAGACCCGAGCTCATCGCTGCTGTGTGATGTTGCCTCCCACACAGATGGGCCTTCCTTTTCCCCAGTTGCCTTTGGACCTATATCCAATATGCCCATGTTTCATCACAAGGAAAGGACTGAGAAAAGAAAAAAAGAGACCAATTCTGTGACCAGCCAGTAGATCTGAAGGAAAGCAATCTGCTCTGAAACCCAAGGTTTTCAATGATGCTGGATGAAGAAAGATTCTGAAAGCACAGGGCAGACTTGAAGGTGTTCAGAGGACGCAGCAGCTGGATGGGAGGACAGGGCTCTGGTTTCCGAGGCTTGCGCAGGAAGTAGGTGCCCCACAAAGAAACCTTGATGATACTGGCAATTGGCAGGCCTGCTGAAGTGCTGCAGTGGAAACTCTGAGAGAGATAAAAAGTCCTAGACCTTTCTGCTGGCTCGCAAAGGCTTCCCTATAGGACTTGCTCCCTTCCTGCATTTTTCTCCTTCCTCCCTTCCCTCTTGCCCCTGGTCTCCACTCACTGAGCTCCTGGGTTCCCACCTCAGTCACTGCCTCATCACTGCTGTGCCCTTGGCCTGAAATGCTCATCTACATGTTGTCCCATGGCTGGCTCCTTCTTGTGATTCAGATCTTAGTTGTCAGCACAGAGCCCTTCATCCTGAGCAGCCAGGACAGTGCCTCCACATGGCAAGTGATGAACAAACATTGCCTGAATTAAAGAAGGGAATTAAGAGGTATTTTGAAGAAGACCCCTCACATGCCAGGCAGAGCACACTGCAACGAAGAAAGTTGGGTGAAAGGGAATGATAAAGTAGCCCTAAGGGAGGGCCAAGGCCTGTAAGCAACCATCCCCTGGGCCAGGGATCCTACTCCCTGCCTGCAAGGGAAGTTCATGCCGTGTTTGGGCAGCTCTGACAGCTGCAGAGTGCTTTCTTTTTTGGGTATGAAACTCAACTCCTTGTGGCTTCTACCCATTGGTCTTTATTCCAATCCTGGGCTGCCTGAAAGTGATGCTCCATCAGCAGAAAGCACCTGAGGCACAGGGAGCCCCGCCATTCCGGGCTGACTGTGCATAGTGGAGCGCAGAGGGAGTAGCTATTGGGCCTGAGCTGGGGGGATCTTATGATACACTGTGTAGTGAATTCAGCTGTCAAAGTTAGCTTGCTTTTCCAAGGAATCATGCAGGGAATTCCGGGTCAATGTTCTTACAATCTTCCTAAAGTAGAAGGAGGTTTTGCCAAGCAGGGGAAGAAAGAGGCTTAGGCAGGCCAAAGAGTCGCCTATTCTCCCTTTAAAGAGCCCTGTTACAAATGCAGGGGTAATAATAATGCACTGTTACACTTCCACGTTGTTTATAAATTGTAAAGGCCTTTTAGGCATATTACTGGGTGCTCTCCTCAGTCTTATTAGGTACCTGAGACAGGTATCACTGCCTTCAGAGAATAAAGGGCTTGTCTAAGACTACTCTGCTAGTAAGAACTCAGTACCCTGTCCCTTCTCAAATGCTTTACTCACACACTATGGATGACTTCAAGCTTATCTGTGAATACAGAGAGCTGTGCCTCTCAAACCTGAGTGTGCATAAAAATCACCAGGAAGCTTGTTAAGCTTGTAAGACAGATTCTCAGAGAGTCTTATTCCACAGGTCTGGGGTGGGGCTGGAAACTTTGCAGTTCTAACAAGCTCCCAGGCGACACTGATGCCGTGTGGCACTGGCATGGACAGCCACAGCCCTGCCCGGGTGGCCGAGGCTGGCTGCCATATCACTGCCTCTTTGAAGTCTGGTAAGCAGCAGGTAAAGCGTGTTGTAAGCTGTTGCAGAGAGTGATTCGATTCATTTCATCCCACAACGACCCTATGAGATAACTACATTTATTATTCCCATTTTAGGTTCGGAGAGGTTAACTAGCTTGCCCAAAGTTCATTTGGTAAGTGGCTAAGTCCAAGTTTAGCTGAAATTCAGAGTGATGAATTCAACCACAATGGTTAAATCTCTCTCCTTCCTGAAAGCGAGAGAGATTTCTGGCTGAGTCTTCTCTTCTGCCTGGAAGAAGGACCTGGCATTCCACTGGGCACTAGTATCAAAGCTGAGGTCCTCTGAGTTTAGGAAAGAGACTAAACTTCTTTCTAGTAGTCACAGGTATCCCGACAGCTGGGTGCCATCTGTACCACCCTAGTTCATAAGGTGTCAGGTCGTACCCACGGGGTGACAAACAGGCCACAGCAACGCTGGGCAAACTTGCACACAGTCAGGTTGGGTGGGAGCTCCAGCCCTGAGCATTCCCTAGCTAATTCCTGCCCTGCCTTCCCCAGGGCCCTTTCAAAGCTTTCCTGCTTTTTGATGTTTAAACAGAACGAGAGTTATTAAACTCCAAAAATTGATATGTTAGCAACTTCAGGACTTCCTCCCACAGATCTCTGCATTTAAAAAAGGATTAAGAGAGAAGGCAATGACCGGCCGAGAGAATTCATCTGGAAACGCTGCGGTGCCGACACGATTGTCAGCAGGCAGGAGAGGTGGTTTGGGTCGGGGGTCCTCGCTTTCCTCCCGGTGCTTTCCCGTCATAGCCCCGGCACAGGTGTGGTTCTGCAGTTATTTGTAGGATTGTCTGTTTAATAACTGGCTTCCCACGGGACTAGAGGCTCCGTGAGAAGTAGACTTCATCTGTTTTGCTCTTACTGTTGCCCAAAACCAAAACATGTAGTGGAATTGAAGCTTAGTCACAACTCAAATGTGCAGAAATGTGACAGTGTTTATCTGTAACTGTCACTAGCCCCATTTTTGCTATTGTGGAAAGATTTAATCTTGACACTTAAAGATAGCTTAGTCAAATTCTGGCTGAATGTGTAGTCTCTTTTCACTAATTGCTCAAACAATTAAAACTCAGTCACTTTAAAATTCAAACTTCATAGCAGGAACATCTTCCCTTCTCAAGCATTCTTTTCTCTTCTGTCTGGGATGGCACCTGGTGTGCAGGTAGAAGCTTATGGAATCAAAGCAACAAAGGTGGGGAGAAGGCTTCTGTCTGGCTTGTGTGTTGGTTTTGGTCCTGGCTAAATAGTGGTATATGCAGTGGTTGATCCCGTCTGGTCTGGGGGCATCATCCTCTGTTCTCACTGCATTGATTGTCTAAGTGGCTCTGGTTGGTGTAACACATGGTCTGTCTTGTTGGTTCAGTCCATGTGACCCTGCCCACTGCCCAACGAACTTGTGGCTTTATTCAGTTCCTGCTATCCACTGTGATCCTCTGAAATTTCCAGGGTTACAGGTATGTGTGTGCATGTGTGTGTGTGTGTTTGTGGTGTGCGTGTGTGTGTGTGTGTGTGTGCAGTGAAGAAAGCTGCACCCTCTCCGATAGACTGGAGGATCCTTTGATGAGAGAAGGGGCCTTTTCCCCCGACTTAGAATTCTGAAAGGCAACCACCTGGCAGATACCCTGGAAGGGACAGGTGGGGTCCTTTCGGGACATTCACCTACATGTAACTCTCTTCTGTGACTTTCTTTGAGCTTTTCCTCCTCCAGTAGAGGAAAATTGCTACCCCTCCATATCTTTCATTCTGTCTCCTCTATGGAGTTCAGAAAGACCCATTTTCTGAAGAGCCTGGCTCTGACACTGGGAAACCAGGGCTTTCAAGATTATTGTGTTTTCTGTGGATTTAAAAAGTTGAACTTGAATATCAAACCCATTGTTTCTTGAAAACTGAATGCTTTGTTCTGTCTCCCACTCCACCCCACCCCACTTCCCAAGCCATGGATAACTTAGACTCTGAGGGAGGAGGGCCTGTGGGCCACACAGGCTACCAAATAACCAGGGATGAAAAATACATAGCATGATGCTTCAAAATACTGTCCTGCTGGACTATGGAATGTATTTATGGAATGAACAGCGGTAGTGTGGAGTCAGAGTGAATTCTCAGCTAAAATCAGGGTTCATTTTGAGGTCCTCGGAGCCTCAGAATGTTGAATAAATGAAGACTGACTGGGGACTCCAAGACATCACACACAAGGGAGAGCCCCAAATAACATGATTATTATGATCATAATGCTTCATTTACAAGATTTTTTTTCCTACAGACTATTTTATTTTATAATTTATTCTTCATTTTATTAAGCAATGACATTGTGTGGGGCATAGTGTCAGACATGTTCCTATGTAAGGGGACAAAATTTATTGAATTGAGAGTGTTTATACATTTTCCTTTTTCTCCAGCCTACCAAAATCATCTTGCTATCTAGCCCCGTTTTAGCTCCTTTTTTTTCCAGAGAGAAAGGATTCTTATTTGTTGAGAGAAAGCTTAAGTTAATCTATATCATAAAGTGCTGAGGGAGCGGGCAAGAGGATTTGGAAGAAAGTAAGTCTCCCTTGCCCACTCCCCTTGCCACCCTCCCTTTCACCCCTTCTCTGCCTCTCCTTCTTCCTCCTTCCTCCAATTTCTCCTCTCTTTCTCTCCCTTTCCTTCCCTCCCCTTCCCAGGCATTCTCTTCAGAGCTTTGGGCTTCTTTTCCTCATGATCTAGCCAGAGGTGAGAAGACACCCAAGGTCTGGATTCGGGGTCTGGAGAATCAAGAGCCTCCACTGGGACTCCAAGCCTGAGTTTCACATCCCACTTGGCTCCGCCTGCGCTCTGCTGTGGGGGAACTGGGCATGGGCCCAGCTAATAATGAAGTGGTTCCTCTGTTCCACTGGGCCATGATTCTTCACATACACAGCTCCCTCAAGAATTCCCGAAGAAAGAGCAATTGTCAGGCTGGAATTTAGGTTACCCTGTGTCAGGCACTGGGGTCAGTGGTGATCAAGAGAATAGATCCACCCCTCCAGGAGGTCCCTGTCCAGAGGTGGAGAGGGACAGGTGCACAGGAAATCACAGCATTGTATGGTGCGTGCTGTGCCAGGGATATGTGCCAGGTGCTTTAGAGCACCTCGGGGACATCCAGCCCTTCTGACCTGGACGGCTGCCTGGAGAAGTGGGTCTGAGCTGGGAAGGCAGTGGCACTGACAGAGTCAGGGAGGTGAGGAGCTGTGTTGGTTGTGGAGTAATCTGATGAGGAGATTGTTTTTAGACAAGTTGAGTAGAGCTGACAGGGGGTTTTCAAATAGAAAAAAAGAAATGAGTGTCTAGGATCAGGAAGGGGAATCAGGAGTAGGTAGAGATGTGGGCATCATCTCCTTGGAAGTGAGAGTTGGAATTGTGAATGGGAGTGAGGCCAGGGAAGGGAGAGGAGAGAGGAGGGCAGAAGGCCCAAGAGCAAACCTGAGAATACCTGAGCTTGGGGGCAGAAAATGGCAGGGGGCCAGAGAAGGAGATAGAGAACCAGTGGGTACTCCCTGCAACCTGCATCAAGGTACCAGCAGACCCTGGGGCCTCGTGGTGTCCAGCTAAAGAGTATGCAGCCCACCCTCGCTTTGTGTTGCTACTACTGCACATGGTATTCATCATAGCTGCCGCCTTTTAAGGAATTGCCAGATGGCAGATGCTAGGCTAAGCACTAGTGTACAAGATAATGTACACTACACAATGTACAAGATAATGTACACTATGCAATTTACAAGATAATGTACACTATCCAATGGACAAGATAACGTACACTAGTGCTTAGCCTAGCATCTGCCAATTTTTTTGTTTTTTTGAGACAGGCGCTCTGTCACCCAGGCTGGAGTCCAGTGGCATGATCTCAGTTCACTGCAGGCTCAACCTCCCAGGCTCAAGTGATCCTCCTATCTCAGCCTCCCAAGTGGCTGGGACTATAGGTGTGTGTCGTCATGCCCATGAATTTTTTGTATTTTTAGTGGATACGGGGTTTCACCATGTTGCCTAGGCTGGTCTCAGACTCTTGAGCACAAGTGATCTGCCTGCGTTGGCCTCCCTAAGTGCTAGAATTACAGGTGTGAGCCACCATGCCTGGCCTATCTCATGAAATTCTTAAAAGAATTCCATAAGACAGGCATAGTGTTCCCATTTTACAGAGCAGTGAACAAGTTCAGAGAGGTTAAGTAGCTTTCTCAAGGCTCTTGTGTCATGTCTCACAAGCTGAGTCAAAATTCGGATTGGAATCCAGGCTTTTGAACCCCATGTTAAGCATTGCTATTCTTGTCCTAAAGGACTACTCGAAGTGCAACATCAGCCTCTCCTAGGAGCTTGTAGAAATGCAGTGTGTCAGGTTTCATCCAACATTTACTGCATCAGAATCTGCATTTTAATGAGGGTGCCTTATGCACTCATTAAAGTTGAGATGCTCTGCTGTACATTATGTCTGCTCATCCCCTACCTTCTCACCATGTGTGAAGGGTCTGCTCTGCCCTTCATTCTTTGCTTCCTTTCCTGTCCTCCAGCCCTTCCCTATTGGACTTGGGCATTGTTGGGTTTACCTCATACAGACCTGCTCTGCTCTGTGCTGACCAGAGGCTTGCACTTCAACGTCTTGCTTAGTTTTGCGTCGCATGTCAGTGTAGCACTTGAAGTTTATCAAAGGAGTAGTTTGTCAGAAAATCACTGGTGTGAAGGAACCAAGCAGCTTTTCCTTGGTGACATTCTGTCCCCGAAGATCTGGCACTGGGCTCCATATCTGTTGCTCTCCAACTGTACTGATCAGATCCGGACTCTGATCCTGTTATTCTAACTGAACACACACAAAGCCCATAAAAGCCTGGCCCCTCTCCCTGCCCACCCAGGGAGGTTGCCACTGCCCTGGATGTTCCCTCATTGTCTGTCTGCAGAGAGAAAGGTACTCAATAGTTATTTGGTGTTATACCCAGTCGGTGATTGACATGAAGCATCATTGTAACAGTTACTTTTCATCTAACACCTTCTGTATGCCAGGGACTATGCTAGGTTTTGTAATTCTCATTTTACAGATGATGATGAAACCGATTCTTAGAAATGTTAAGTGACTTTCTCAGGGCTACATGGTAAGTGATAAGCTGGGATACAATTCCATGTTTGTCTGACTCTAAAGGCGACACCTTTCCCACATCACCTCCTTTTTTAAAGGATTAGCATTCCTAATTTCCCTTGGTTAAAGGGACAGAGTCACTCAACTTCGAATCCTCATGAATGTCAAGTGTAGTGGTTAATTTTAGCACACATCAGAATCAGCAAGAGGGCTTGGTGAAACACTGTTTCAGCAGTTCTGGGGTGGGGCTGGAGCATTTACCTTTCTAACAAGTTTCCAGGTGCTGCTCCTGGAACAGGCCACACTTTGAGAACCATTGCCCTGGTGAAGCAGGGAGGCAGGGAAGCCAAGAAGTGTGGGCAGCAAAGCCCCTGCTATTCCCATCCCCTCTGCCCCATGGCTGTCGCAGAGCAATGTGGTAACAAGCTCATTTATTACTTCCTGAACATTCTTTCTCAGTAGAGCAGAGCATTGGTTATTTGCATGTTTCAGCCCTTATCTGGGAGGTGTTTAGGCTGGACCATTGCCCTAAACTTATAAGGGTCACCTGGTAATGAGCGGAAGATTTGAAAAGCATTCGATCACATAAGTAAAGGCCTGGAAAGAGAAAGCATGTTTATTTATGGATATTTCCCAGGAACCAGTACTCCAGTTCAGAGAATTAAAAAAAAAAAAAAAAAAAAAAAAAGCCTCATTCACTCAACTAGAAGGCTCATCTGAAACTGCTGAGATTTGCAAACAATGGGATTAATCATTTGCCTTTCCCTGGAGTTCTTTCTTTATTGTGTATAGCCCAGGTTCCAAAAGGGGTCACATTTGAATATCCATCATGGGGCATACAGCATGTTTGAATGGACCACTAGGGGTCCTATCTGCATAGAAACCCACTAGGCATTGTGGTCCAGAGAAACTCGTGATATATGGAGCACTGGCATCAGGAGCACTGGGCTGTGGAGTTAAATGGAGCTGGTTATGAATCCTGGCTCTGCCATTTGACAGCTGAGGGTCTATGGGCATATTACTTAGCCTGTCTGAGTCTCATTTTCTCCAGAATCAGGGCTGATATAAAAAAAATATTTAAGCAATAGAAATAGCAGAGGCACCCACTAGTCAGAATGGAGAGAGGCCAGATCAGAAGCAAAATGCCAGCTGTAAACAAGCCAGAACCGAGATGGACTCCTGGCTTGCATTTCCAATTTCCAGAATGATGTGGGTCTCACACATGGTTTATCTCTACGCAGGGGAAACAGATTTTACTAAGTAAGGAGGAGGTTGGGGTGTGTATGTGTATGTGTGCACTCAGAGAACAGCAGGAAGATTTCCCAACAGTGAGGCCACACATACTCTCTGGCTGTCTCAGGACCAGGAGAGGTGCCTCTGTTGGAAGACCTTAGTCACAATCACTTTGGCCTGCCCCACCTCCTTCCTGCAGATAGCTGGTGGATGTGAAACCAAGTCTAAGACGGTTTCACTGACTGGCATTTCTTACCGTGCTATCTGTGGGGAGGTATAAGGCCAGAAACAATTACTATCTGTGATATTGAAAAGTACGAAAGATCGGGTAAAGGTCTCTCAATGCAGACACAGGGGGGAGGAACTGAATACTTCTGGCATAGCTGTACAACCATTGGCCGCCCTGGTAATGTTTTCTGGGAAATAGGACAATACTAGTACCTGCCTCATTGGCTTGAATCGAGAAGGAGATGAGATAATGGTGTGAAACACCTGGCACATAGTAGGACCACAACAAAGGGAAGCTGTATGTAGAACCATTACATAGGACCATTAATTTCCTAGGCCTATTCCTAATAGGAAGGAGCTCTTTAAGGCTCAGGAGGGCTCAATCTACTGCCTGAGGGCCAGTGGAGCAAGGGGGATTTTACTTGCAATGCTGCGGGGACCTAGCTCATTGTCTCCTGAGTCAGTTCTTATGGGAAACTTATATCAAATTCTTAGACAGATGAGGCAGTTATTAATCTGGAAGAGTAAGTAAATGAAAATGTTATGTTGGGTGAATTCTATCAAGAAGTATAGAGGAGGTCTTCCTGTCTAGGGTCTTGTCAGAGAGTTATAAGGTTGGTGGGAGGTGTATAACCTCAGTGCCAGCAGCGTGGGTGGCCATAGAGGCTAGGCCACGGCTGGCAACTGGGAGAGCAAGTGGGTCAGTACCTGTGAGGATGAGGGAGGCTGGCCACAGGGCAGATGGACACCCAATGTCATCCCAAGGTCAGATGTGACCTCTGACCACTCTTGCAGGGAAGTGTGGTACCCATGAAGGAACAGTTTGAAGGAGGAGGGTCTCAGTTCATTCAGGCTGCTATAACCAAATATCATAGACTGGGTGTCCTCTGAAGGACAGATATTTATTTCTCATAGTTCTGGAGACTGGGAAGCCCAAAATCAAGGTGCTGGCAGAACTGGTGTCTGATGAAGGCCTGTTGCCTGGTTTGTAGATGGTGCCGTCTCACTGCATCCCCACATGGTGGAAGAAGCAAAGCAGCTCTCCGGGGCCCCTTTCATAAGGGCATTAATCCCATTCACGAGGGCTCTGCCCCATGACCTAATCACCTCCCAAGCCCTACCTCCTAATATCACCGTGAGGGTGAGAATTTTAACACAGGAATGTTGGGGATATGTAAACTTTCAGACCATAGCAAGGAGCATCTTTACAGTAGCACTAGGAGAAGCTGTGATTCAGGCTACTGCTGCCCCCGGAGCACCTAGGCTGGGGCTGGGGATCCTCCACCAGGGCAGGTGGAGATGCAGAGCTGGAGCCCTCTATTTGCCTTGTGTTCTTTTAGACTGCCATTGCCTAGGAAACAATTACTCACCACATTTATATCTGTGGACATTATACCTGTCCTTACTTCCATTAGCTATGTCAGACACTATAGTCCTTATCTTGACTCTTGCATTATTTTACAAGTTGGCCATGCCCTCCTTCCTGATACTCTCTTGGTTCTTGAATAATGTGATGTTGCTATTTGTTGCCCTCTTCCCTCTAAAGCCCTTCCTTCAAAGTCTCTTTCCTCTGCCTGCATCTTTATTTTTGGTGCCTATTCTCATTTTCACTCATCCACACTCCTCAAGGACCCTTCATGAGCCCTGAATCTCTCTTTCTTAAATATTTGGATGCCCTCTGGATATTTCCTCTTTGGTTCTTGTGAAGATTGTTCCACTGATCTCCTAACTCGGGTCCAGCTCCCAGCTCACTCTCCTCCAGTCCGCACTCCCTCCGCTGCCCAGGTTTCCTTTCTAAATTACCCATGAGGTCATATCCCTGGGCAGCTTCAAGGACTTGCCATATCTGCATGATAACTGCTTAGTGTGGCTTAAAAGAACCTTGATACTGGGGCCTTCTTCCTTGCTAGCCTTATTTCTTGTTTCTCCTTCACCCATATCTTGTACCCTGGCCTCACTGAACTTGTTTCCATTTCTCAAATATCCCGTGTCCTCCTCCATGCCTTCAGACATGTTGTTCTCTTTTTCTGGAATGCTCTTCCTTTCTGATCTGCTGGTGACTTCCTGCCTTTTTAGACTTGGCTATAGCAGCACCTTTTCTGTGAAATGGTATCTGACACCCAACGCTGGCCTCATGGACATGTGACCTGTGCAGTTGCACAGAGTCCCACACTCAGAAGGATTCTGCATTTGGTTTAATGCTCTGCTGTCACCCTTTAAAAATTCTTAATCATTTTTGAACAAGGGACTCTGCATGTTTATTTTGCACTGGGGCCCATAAGTTATATATCTAGTCTGGCTGACACTTCTGACCCCCACGCAACATACACCCAGTACAGTGCTGGCATTTCTTAGGTTGGGCTGAAGTTGTTATTTGTCTGTCTCTCTGTGGACTCTTTGAGAGCAGACAGTGTCTCTTGTTCATTTCTATTCCACAACATCCAGGGAATGAATGACATAGTAGGAGCTCAATAAATGCTTGCTGAAAGAACAAATTTACATCAGTGGTTCCTTTTTTCTTAGTCTGTGAGAGCTGCCTTTCCCCTTTAAGGAGACCATAGTGAAAAAAGCTTTGGTCTGGGCACCAGAAGCTGAGACCTCTGGTTTGACTTTTTTTTTTTTTTTTTAACTTGGCTTTATGATCTACTTAACTCTGTTCACCTCTTGGGGCCTTAGTTCCCTTATCTGTAAAATGCAGGACATGACTGAAGAGTCCAACATATGATGAAAGGGCAGGCTGTATCCCCCCATGCCCCTCGCCACCACCTCCTTTTCTAAGTTCTGGGTCTCTCAGGACACCCTTAAGCATCCTCATCCTTTATCCTATTCTTTTCTCACCTTCTCTCTCACTTTACCTCTTTTATTTTATTCTTTTCCACCAGGAAAGGCAAGGCCAGACTCTTCACTCAGCAAAAGAAGTGTTTGTTGACATTTGGGGGAAAAAAAATGAAGAGAAAAGTCAAAGATTCTTCAAAATCTTGGTATTTGAATATTTAAAGACCATGGATGCTAGAAACGTTGACAGGCCTGGTGTCAGCCTTCATTCTGATTTCTAGGCCCATTATTTGCTCTGTAGAAAAGAAAGTAGCTCACTTCAAGGGGTCTTATGCAGAACAAATTTGCTGCTCAACTTTTCTGCCTGCCCTTCCTCCCCTGGGCAGCCGTGTTGCACCACTGCAGCTGTTCTCTGACTGCTCCATGTCCAGGGTGGGTGCGGGGAGAATGAGTTGGGAAGAGGACCAGTGAGGAGGACCAGGGCAATGGAGGCTCTGGGACCCCTCTCCCACTTCCACTACTTTCATGGGGTTTTCCATATTGGGATTCTGCCCAAGATCTTACTGGGAAGAAGTGTTATGATGCTAATAAATGCATAACAGCATTTGGAGGTACAGCTTGGCCTGGGTGTGGGGCCCTGGCTAGTTGTACTGACTCTGGGGCCTGAATCTCATCAATAAAAAGGAACACAAATTATTAATGCTTCCTCCTCTTATTGAGGAGTAGGGTTCTGAGACTGACCTCTTCACCATTCCTCCCTGTCTATAGGCTGGGTTTTGGCCAGGGATCAAATGCCTTGGCAAAGGCAAGGACAGAGCTGTTGACAGCATTGCTACAGATGCTAAATGGCTGTGGAATCCACTTCCTTGTCCAAGGGCCTGGGCGCTTGCTATGTGGCACATACAGTAGGGTGGGAAAGGAATCTCTGCTGACTCTGAACACCTCCATGCTCCTCCCCCAGACCCAGCAGTATCTTAATTGTTTTCCCATAGGACCTTCTGGTCTGCCCTTGGAAAGGTGACACCCCGCCCTGGGAGACTATCGAGCAGGGGAAGGATGTAGCATGGAGCAGAGGTGGTGTGGAAGTCTGGAGTCCCTGCAGACCTGGGGTTGAGTCCCAGCTCCGTTGCTTGGCTAGCTCATAAGCAACTATGTGTTCTTGGTGCTATGTCAGACCTTGTCAGGGACAAAAAGGGATTTGGATTCCTGTTGGGGAGAAACAAATCCTAAAATAAGCCAGAGAGAACCCAGGAATTGGGAGGGAAAACCTGGGCACAGTATCCCTCACTGTTCAGGAAGGTTGGGAGGGGACAAAGGCTTTTGGTAGAGTGATTAGTTCAAAATTATATTAACAGGAGAAATAGTAGCCCTGGTGATGGGTTTTGGCAGGAAGAGAATCCTTGCAGTGTGAGATGTGTCTGATATGTTTAGATATTTGGGGAAACAATAAACTGCAAACTGGAATAGTGGAACCCAAAGTCCTTCTGTTACTGGGGGGGGGTCCTTGCTCCCAGAGCTCCCAAAATGGTGGGGGGCCGCTCCCAAGATGGTGGCAAGTCTCTTGTTGTCTGACCTGGGATTCTTGGCCTCACAGATTCCAAGGAATGGAATCTTGGGCCATGCAGTGAGTGTTATAGCTCTATTAGTAGCTGTGGGTCATGGAAGAGAACAGTGGAACCCAGCGACTAGTGTTCAGCTCGATTAGGACGAACCCGGGCACTTAGCCGCACAGGATCAATGGCAAGCCTTTAGCGCCATCAGGAGCGGCAATGGGCTCCTCGCTGGATCAGGAGCACAGCAGACACCCTGCCGGATCCGCAGGAGTGGAAGTCAGCGGCGGGTCTGTGATGGCAGCAAACAGCAGTGGTGGACAGCGAATGAAAATTCAGCTCGAGCCTTAACAAATACGGACCAGAAGAGTGTGCAGTTGCAAGATTTAATAGAGTGAAAACAGAGCTCCCATACAATGGGAGGGGACCCAAATAGGGTAGCCATTGCTGGCTGGAATGCCTGGGTTTGTATCCTGATCATTGTCCCTCCCCCCGTGCTCTCAGGCGATAGATGATTGGCTATTTCTTTACCTCCTGTTTTTGCCTAATTACCATTTTAGTGAGCTCTCTTTACTACCTGATTGTTCTGGTGTGAGCTAAGTTGCAAGCCTGGTGTTTAAAGGTTGATGCGGTCACCTTCCCAGCTAGGCTTAGGAATTCTTAGTCGGCCTAGGAAATCCCGCTAATCCTGTCTCTCACTTCCTTCCACACAGGAACCCTGAAAACCCAGACACATAACCAGCAGTGCAAACTGGGGGCAGAGTAGACCCATCTTTGACTCATCACAGGTAGCAAGCAGAGCTACGTGATGCTTGGAGGAAGAAAGTGGGTTCTAAAGTGGGTAGAGGGAGAGTAAGAATGGAGGGGCAACTTTAGGAAGTGGTTAAAAGGGACTAAAAAAAAGAAAAAGCACTTAGGGAAGGAAGGCTTGGTCTCACAGAAGATCCCTTTGGGTCTCAGGGAATGTCTGTGTTCACACCGAAAGCATTATGGAAGTTTAGCCTTGAGGAAGTGAGAGACTCTTGAGGTGACTAGGAATGCCTCTTGGAACAGGCAGGATTTGAGCCAAACCTTGAAGGACCAAGGTGGATGCAGCTGGTGAGGACATTTCCTGTGCAAGGCTAATGTGGTTCATATGGCCCTTTTTAGGTTCAAGCCTCTCCTGCACTTTTCTTTCCCCTGTCCTCTGCCCTTCCCCGAAACAGGGCTGCTGAGCCCACAGCTTTTCTAGGGACATGGCAGGGACCATGGACCCCTCTTCTTACCAACAAGAATGGAGCATTCACTCAAGACTGGGACTGGCCCTTTCCGGGGTTTGGAGGAAACACAAGTTGGCCTTGCCCAGTCCTGGGAGTGGGAGCAGTGGAAGGCATATTTCACATTTATGTGAATTATGACACAATTATATTGGTGTGGAAGTGGGAGCCTGTTGACTTTAACAGCCCAGCTGTTCCTGTCTTCCGGACAGCAGTCAAAATATCTTCCGAGCAGAGGCAAACGGTCTGAAGTTCTAATGAGAGTCCTCTGGGATGTCATAGAAGAGCAGTGTGTTATGGTAATGTGGCCCTGGGGTCCTCTGTGTTCCCTCCCCACACAATGCAGATGGGAACTACTAAGCTCAACTGTGCTGGGAGTGATGTCCTAAATGTCACTATCTTGTGCTAGGAGTAAGTCCCATATTTCTTAAGATTTAAGACCTGTATTACAAGAGTGTCATTTATTTGGGCCTCCCACTGCCTTACTTCCCTTACCCCTTATCTCCACCTTATTTATCCTCATTATGAGGAAGTAGAAGCAAAAAAAAAAAAAAAAAAAAAGCCTCATTTCTTTCTGATAATGGCAAACTTTACATATTTGTCCCCACCAAATCACATGTTGAAATTTGATGCTAATGTTGGAGGTGGGGCCTAATGGAAGGTATTTGGGTCATGGGGGCAGAACCCCTCAAAGGATAGACGAATGCCCGCCCTCAGAGGTGAGTGAGTTCTCATTCTATTAATTGCCTCCCGGGCTGGTTGTTAAAAACAGCCTGCCCCTCCACCCTCTGATTCCCTCCCACCATGTGATCACTGCACACACTGGGTGCCCTTCACCTTCTGCCAGGAGAGGAAGCAGCCTGAGGCCTTCACCAGATGCCTGATCTTCCAGTCAGCAGAATCATGAACCAAATAAACCTCTTTTCTTTTTTTTGAGACGGAGTGTCGCTCTGTAGCCCAGGCTGGAGTGCAGTGGCCGGATCTCAGCTCACTGCAAGCTCCGCCTCCTGGGATAAACCCCTTTTCTTTATAACTTTCCCAGTCTCAGGTATTCTTTTATAGTGACACAAGATGGACTAAGACACTTGCTCTTCCCAGTCCCTCAGTCCTTTCCCTCTCTTCCTCTCATTCTCTGTGCAAGGCTCTAATGGGGCAGAAAAATCCCCTCTAACTACCAGAGTTTTAAAGATGTGGCTCCTGAACCTGCTTTTGGCTCTTGGGTTTTTAAATTTTAATTACCTTTGAATGTCTCACCTTCTTTTCCTACCCACCTTTTGAATTCCATTACTTGTTTCCGGCATTGTAGAAGAGGTGTCTCACCAAATTAATTGCAAAGCAATGGAAAATATAAATGCAGTACGAAATATTATCAATCCCTCTTCTAAAACTAAAGTGCAGTAAAAAATGGGTTATTTATTTGAAGTTCAATTCTTTTCTAATTAACAGCTGAGCTGGTATATAGCTGCTTCGCTTCTGGTGACAGTCAATACGAGCAGCCAAACCTCTCACCAAAATTCATGTTTGAAGTTTTACCATAAAGCCGTCAGTATGATTTTTTTTATAAGTGTACCAGAATTTTGTGAAATGAAAATAATCTTCTTCAAAGTTGTTGTCAACTTTTAAGTACTTTGCACATGCCAGCTGTGTGTTTAGAATTGATGATGCAAAGGTTCTCCATCAAAGTTTCTTCTGGTTCCATTCATAAACAATTGAAATATGTCAGAAAGTCCAGGATTTCAGCATCAAAATTGTATTTGCAAGATAGCTTCTTATTCTTGGAAGTGGCTTAAAAAGTCTTTGTCAGATCACATGTCCCAACTTTTAGCTTCAGAGAGCATCACCACAGTAACCAGAACTTCCTCCCTAGGATGCTGCCATTAGGTGAAAGCAGTGATCACCCTTCAGTATCAGTTTACACGTCACACAGGAAAAGCACATTCATCTTTCCACTGTCGCCCTCACATTGACCCAAAAGGTTTTTGTCTGCTCTACTCCAAAGACTCTTGACTGTTTCATGCTTGCAGATGAAACGTTGCTGTAACCAAAGGGTATTCAAAGAGTGAGCTATAGACTCTGAATAGGATTTTCAGAGAGGAGCTCAAAAGCATTCTGAACAACGGCAGCTTCACAAAAAGAGACCATGTCCCACGGGTTCCACTTGAAGGAGATGGCTGTTGGGTTGGGGGCTGAGGAGCCATCTTTCCCTGGCTTTGTGTACCTGTGTGAAGAGCTGTCCCCTAGGATAACATTAATGGCCATTCTTTATCCTCCCAGTCCTTCCAGGAGGCAAGAGTAACTGAATCTGATGGTGAGTAAGGGAGAAGGACTGGGTTCTATTTTCAAATTTGCCAACCTGAAGATCTCTTGTTCTGTTCATTGGGGAAGTCTGCATAGGTGGCTCCTATATATTTGG
Organism: Theropithecus gelada; assembly: GCF_003255815.1. NCBI lineage: Eukaryota > Metazoa > Chordata > Mammalia > Primates > Cercopithecidae > Theropithecus > Theropithecus gelada. The sequence continues at coordinate 188,247,846 of NC_037668.1, forward strand.
AGATAAAGTATTAGCAAACCCTCTTGGCCACAGATTTAAAACCTCATGGTCAAAGATATTGGCAATATTTTGAATTCTATCCATGTGACTCCTGTGTATTTCTCTCATTTGGTTTTAATCTCCAGGTGAAGAAGAAAGAGGTATTATTTATTAGCCCTCTAAAACTCCATCAACTATGTTCATTTGGATGTATAAATTTCTGTTGCCTTTATGATGAGACCACATTCCTTGCTTTATAGTTATGCCTGGCATAGTAAAAAGTAAGGAGCCACAAGAGAGGAAGTCTTCCTTGGCCCTATCCCTTTACTTAATTAGCTTTAAAAATTCTTCCAGAAGATATGGAGAAAAAGGAAAATGCCTATTCCCTGCTTGTGGAATGGGGCTGTGAGTAACTCTACCTGTCCCTTGCAGGAGGGTGATTTTCACATAATGGATTATTTTTAGAATTGATGGAAACAAAGAGCTTTTTGCTGCAATTCTTATTTTCCCCTATATCATAAGCTCCTAAAAGGTAGGACCACATTGTTCAATGTGATTGTACCTTTTTCACTGTGGGATGTGTTGCTATTTCTCTTTGTCCCCTCACCGGGACACAGGTTTAGCTGTTGGAGAACCTTAAGTGAGGTATTCTGGAAAGAGGCCAAAGGATCTCTACCTCTGAGGGCCAGTGTCACAGCTGAACTCTGGGAAGAATCCCTGTCTTCCTGTCTTCCAACCCTAGGAGGAGGGAAGACTCAGCCCACCTGTCCTTGGTGGCTGAGGAGAACAGGATACTCACCCTGGACAGACAAAGACTTCCTTCTGGTGGGATGCATGTGTTTGTGTGGAAGGAGGGTGTCCTAAGCACATGGAACTCTACCAGGATCTACAGGTTCTAATCAGGTCGTTCTGTAGCTGGGTCTCCAGGCTCTCAGCAGGCACACAGTGGAGAGAGTCCCACCAGTGTCTCCCACTGAGTCTGTAAGATTTCTGTCTATTCATCCTGGTGCCTACCAGCACCAATAGCTACTTAGTTGAGAAAATAGGGATAAATTGAAGATCAAAGTACAGGGATAGCATCATGTGGTGAAGCCACCATCTTTCCAGAATTCTCTTGACTCCAACCTATCCAGACCAGATATCAGGCCCTTGCCTGCTTCCAGGAAGCAAATAACATCATAGTTTATAGAAATTCCTTTGGAAACCCCAGGGCACTTGAGAGTATGTTCAGTCTCAGTAAGGGATGGAGGGAATTCAAGACCTCCAGCAAGGGCTGATTTGAATTACTATGCAACATAATCTGATCCTTTTCTTCCTTAACCTGGTAAATTGTTCAGGTTTCCCCTTGTATTGGTAGCCTTAGGAATCTCTTCTTATCTAATTCACTTTGATTTCTCTTTGGGCGTTCTCTACCCACCTCTTCATGTCTGGTTTCCTTGCCTCTTGTCCTTTTGGCTTCTGGACTTGGGTTTGAATCTATTCTTTCCTGGGCTCTGTGTTTATTGTCCCTCTAGATCTTGTCTTGTAATTGCCTGATGGGTTCTTGCTGCCCACTGCACAGACAAAACCAATTCACTGAGATCATGGTGTTGCAGTAGAGAAGAAGTTCAATCAATGCTGAGCTAGCCAAACAGAAGGACTGGAGTTATTACTCAAATTAGTCTCCCTGAGAACTCAGAGGCTCAGGTTTTTATGAAAAATTTGGCAGTCAGGAGGCTAGGGAATGGGTGCTACTGATTGGTTGAGGATGCAATCATAGGGGTGTGGAAAAAGGTCCTCATGTGCTGAGTCTACCTTTGTGTGGGGCCACAGGACCAGTTGAGTCATAAGTCATAGGTCTGGGTGGGGTTTGTCAGTTGACAGAATGTAAAAGTCTGGAAAACATCTGAAAAGGCCAATCTCAGGTTCTACAATAGTGATGCTATCTACAGGAACAATTGGGGAAGTCACAAATCTTGTGATCTCTGGCCACAAGATCCCTGAGCAGTAAGGGGTTATAGAAACCACACTTATATTTGAGTAGAATTCAAATGCAATTTTCCTCCCATAATCTTAATCTTGTGGCCTTTCATTAGTTTTATATATAGGTTTTGGTCCCTGAACAGGGTTGGGGGATAGTTTTAAGGAGGGATTGTTTTCATTCTTGCTTCAAAGTTAAACTGTAAACTAATTTTCTGCCATGGTTAGCTTGGCCTATGCCCAGGAATGAATGACAGCCAGCTTGTGAGGTCAGAAGCAAGATGGAGTCAGCCATGCTAGACTTCTCTCACTGTTATTATTTTTGAATAGGGGTTTCAGTCTCAAGTAGGGAGTGCCCTCTATAGAACCCAATCCCAGTTCTGGACCCTTGGATGGTGGATCTCTGGAGGTGGTGGAGTTCAAACAGGGGCTCTGATATCAGATGTGACAGAACCTGGAAACTGACTGGAGCAGAGAGGTTGCCTGAATACTAAGTACTCCTTTCTTATTGATAGGACTGGACTTGAGTGGCCACATCCATCCAGAGTGGGTTTGGTGATGATGGTTTTTGAACACCCCAGATGGCTCCAGTATTTTTGCAGAATTCACAAAGTTACACATACTTCTTAAAGCAAAGTTAATTTTCCTTTTGAGAACAGAACAATACGCTGTAAAACAAGATGAGCAAGAAAAGAAATGAGCTTGTCAAACAAATTGGAGACAACTTCTGTAAGATTTCTTTCTGTCCTGCTGTCCTTGTGTATATGCATGTGGAAATTAGGCCAAAAGAGGCTTAAACAGGGAAAAGGATTTTAATAGTGGAGAAGCCTTGCCTCTTGATCTTTTATTTTCTCCCTCCTCAAATACCAAAACCACACCCATTGATCTGGTTGTTTAATTCCTGTTTCTAGGACACAGAAGGGAATCCAGAGTTTTATAACTGTAAGAAAATTAGGAGGGATTTGATTCAAAACCCTCATTTTATACATGAGGTAACTAAGGATCAATTGGTGAGGTGACCAGGCAAGGCTGCACAGTCAGTTGGTGGCAGATGTGGAACTTGATACCAATTACTTGACTACCCAACTAGCTCCCTGTCCACTTAGCCCTCACTGCCAAGGGAGGGAAAGGAGGCCAGGGAATTGGGAGAGATGAGGTCCCAGTGTTCCTGCTCTCAACTTGACACCGAGGAGGGTGCTGGCTGGAGGCTGGAAGACAGGAGCATGCTGGGAATGTGTTAAAGTATGGCATGATGCTTTTAAATGTCAAGCTTAGGCCAGCTTGTTGAGAAAGACGCAGAATCCATATATAGATGTTCACCAAATTCCTCTAAATTATGCAATATAAGGTGTGTAAGTCATGTATTTAAAACAGTATCCAAAACTTCACAGAAGCAGTTATGAAATATTTTGTTTTACTGGCAATGGGACAAAAAATAATTGGGCATTAAATCAAAGAAATGGGGAAAAGGGAGCTGCAAATCAAGGGAAATGGTGGAAAATTAGGTCTTAGTGGAGAGAAATGTGTACATATGAACTGCCTGATGTTTCTGGAAAAGAAATATGGTCCTGTAAATCTTCCCTTTAACCCTTTAAACTCAAGGGCTGTGCTGTGCTTGTCTGACTGCCAGTGTCTGGGGTGATGGCCACCCATCAAGGGGAGAACTGGCATCTCCCTGTTTCATATTGTCAGAAATGTGGTGTGATGATTTAGACCCAGTTCCTATTTTAAACAGTAGTTTGAAAGCCATGCTGTGACCATATTCCTAGGACTAGCATAATGTCCTCATTTCTCTTGCCTCTGACTGGGCAAAGGGTGACTTCAGTCTGATGGTAGCTGAGTCCAAGGAAGAAGAGGACATGAAGCCCTTCGCTGGAGGGCACTAGGGCCCTGCTGACGTACCACCTGGCTTCATTAAATCACACTGAAAGCATGCCTTATTATCTGTCTGCTATGTACATAATTCCTATAAATTATAAATTAAAAAATAAATAATAAACACCTTTTTAATTGCATATTCTCTTTTTCTCTTGTCAATTAAAGTGAACTTGCAAAGCTGCTTAACACAAAAACTACACAGACATCAACTCTTGTTAGATGTGGTACAAGCCGTTATACTGATTTTCCCATAGCTGCAAGGATTAATCACAGATAATCATCACAAAAGGATCACACCCATATAAATAATATAAAAATAGCAAAATGCCCAAAGTGGAACTACTGAGAATGAAGAAAGTCATTTAAAAATGGTTAGCTGTGAGTTACCACTCAGGGAGCAAAGGAGAGGAAAGGCAGAGGAATCAACTCTGGCTTTTGCAAGAGCCCAGATCTTCTCTGAGTAGAATTTGAGACCAGAGAAGTGGGCCAGTGACTGGCCCTGGACATAGACGGCCTTTTAATACCTGGTCCTCTGTGTTTTTGTCAGAGAGTGGCCTTTAATTCATATTGACTAAATGTGAATTAGGTCATTAAATCTTAATAAAGATGAGGAATGTGCACAGCTTCTAAGAATAATGCTGGGAGAAATGATATGAAGCTTCAGCTGAGAGTTCAGGTTAGACACAAAGAAGAACTTTTTTTTTTTTTTTTTTTGGCAAAAGCCAGACTTGATGACTAAAGAAAGCAAGAATCTATTTGCCTAGAAATTAAAAAAAATGAAAATCAGTTTTCTCAAATGACTTAGGCTTAGGCTGGGTCTGGGGTGGTGGTAGGGAAAAGCCAGCATTTCTGATTTCCCCTTGTCTTGGGTTATGCTATATCTTCTGTCATTCTGGGGCATGTGGTGGCACTTAGATCAAGACCACAGACAAGGTCATCAAAGAAACAGTTGTGAAATACGGCCCGTGAGTGGCATTCTGTAGGCAGGATGTGGCAAGTAAAACCATGTGGTCATCTGTAATGTGACAGTTGCAATGAGAGGAGAGTTAGTAGGATGAGGCTGCAGCAAGGGAGAGCAAGCAGGGCAGGTCAGGGCCCTGCTCATTGCTCACCAGTGGGGATCTGACACATGTGAGCAAGGAGTGGACAATCTTCAATGCTGGGAAGCAGCATGAGACCTGACAGGTAGGGGCTATATCCCAACCTGCCAGGAATTCCCATGAAATGCCAGGGGAGGGCTTCATTCACCCATCTTCTGGCTGAGATTCTCTCTTGCTGCACCTGCCTGAAACCTTGGACAGGGTGCATATTACAGACTACAGCTTTAATGTTACTGGATTTGGTCAGAGGGAAACTCTCAATTTGTACCACATCCTGGATTATTCTTCTGGTTTCTCTTTGAGTAGCACATACAAGGAGCAAGGGTGTGTGGCCCAGGCTGAGGCAAGAAGAGGCATGAAGAGACCTCAAAACGCTCATGGAAAAGTGGAATTAAAAGATAAAAAATATAAACAGTTTCTTAACATAAGCTCCATCAGTTCATGACACGTTTTAAAGCAATAATAATATCAGCCATTTAGTCCACCCCTAAGGAACTAAGGGTCCTGGGAATTTATGTCAATGCAGTCTTTTTTACATTACTAATGGAAGAAAAATGGGTGCCCTTCAAAGAGGTTTTTTAAGAATAGGAAACAAAAAGAAGCCAGCATAAGCCAAATCAGGACTGGAAGGTGGATGCCTAGTGATTTCCCATAGAAACTCTCACAAAATTGCCCTTGTTTGATGAAAGAAATGAGCAGGTGCATTGTTGTAGTAGAGAAGGACTTGCTGGTGAAGCTTTCCTGGGTGTTTTTCTGCTAAATCTTTGGCTAACTTTCTCAAAACACTCTCATAATAAGCAGATGTTATCATTCTTTGGCCCTTGTGTCCCAAAAAAGTGTTGCCTTTAACCTTCACTCTTGACGGGTTCACTTTTGCTTTGACTGGACCTCCACCTGTTGGCAGCCATTGCTTTGATTGTGCTTTGTCTTCAGGATTGTACTGGAAAAGCCACAGTTTGTCTCCTGTTACATTGCTTTGAATAAAAGCTTCAGAATCCTGATCCCACTTGCCTAAACTTTCCATTGAAAGCTTTGCTCATGTCTGCAGCTGATCTGAGCATAATTGTTTTGGCACTCATCGAGTGGAAAGTTCGCTCACATTCAATTTTTCAGTTAGAATTGTGTAAGTTGAACTCAGATGGTTATAGTATTGGCTGCTGTTAATTGTTGGTCCTCTTCAATTAGGACACAAACAAGATTTTTTTTTTTTTCTCACAAATTGATGTGAATGCTCTGCCATTGTGAGCTTCATCTTCAACATTTTCTTGTCCCTTCTTAAAATGCATTATCCATTTGTAAACTGCTGATTTCTTTGGGGCATTGTCCCCATAAGCTTCACAAAGCATCAGTGATTTCACCATTCCTTCACCCAAGCCTCATCATCAATTTGATGTTTGTTCTTGCTTCAATTTTTGCAGAATGTACGTTGCTCTGATAGGGGCTGTTTTCAAACTGATGTCTTCTCCTTCTTAATGCCTCAAACTAGATTCTGTTCAGACATGTTATAACAAGTTAGTATGAGTTTATTTTGGTCCAATTTTTAAAAAATCCATGCATAGTTTTTTCATAATGCACATTTTTCATGATTTTTTAAAAGAATCCTTGTATTTGCCTTTCCATCATGACTTCAAGGATTCACGAAAGGGTGCAAGTTTGAAGTCATTTTTGAAACAAGAAAGACATTTGCTCTGGGCAAAGGTCCTGGACCAAAGGTGCACCCTACATAGAGAATGAAGGTCTTGACATAATTGTGCTTAGAACTAGGTACTTGGTGCCAGGATGGGCAGGCTAAAGCTCACAGGGATCCATTTGAATATTGCTCTATCCGTATTTCAGGCTATCATCTGTATTTCCCCTGTGGGGAGTAAAATAAAATGGAGTTCAGGTGAGATCTCAGCAGGCTAACTGTATTGAGGTCTGAAATGCTTCTCTTTAGATCATTGATGAGAATTGTGTTTCTACTCAGTCTGAATTGACTCAGCATTTAAGTTTATAGGGCTGTTGAATCAGCATCTTTCCCCGACACTTGAAAGTGAAAATTTACAAAGGAGAAGGCTTTGCCCCTGCATCCTCATCCCATACACCTGGAAGTTTGTTTCTCAGTTGCAGCCTATGTTGGGGGTTCCCCACTATGCTGACTGGGACTGAGCTTCAGGGCAGCTCAGAGTGCCCTGTGATCACCTGTGCACCAGAAAGCCGAGCTAGGGCAGCTCCAGCTGTTCTGCATGTTGCTTTTCATTGTAACCTTCAGGTAGTTCTTCTTTTCCTCCTTCAAATCTCCTGGTTTGCTTTGCTTTGGAATTGTGTGGCTGTCAGTCCTGAAAATGGCAAGACAAGGCGTCTGTAGGCTAATGAACAGCTGCAGGAAGATAATTAATGCTCTCCCACCTTCCTTGCAGCCTTTACCACCTCACCATGACACAGCCTGTAACATCTGTGCTTCCCAGAAGCTGAGCTGTAAAACACTCTTCCCTGCTCTTCACAAAACAACTGTCAGATGGGTTGGCACCCACGTTAAGGGCAAAACTTACAAAACACTACAAAAGATGAGGTATGTTATTCCCAAGTCACAGATGTTGAGTCTTTCTACGGGAGAGGACCATAGAGCACTTGGCTTGGATGTGCCTAGCACCAGTACATTGTGGATGGGTAGGTAAGGGGAGGGTGGAGATAAGCAATGCAATGAGGGAACTGCCTTGAGTCTTTTCTTTCAGGGCAGGTAGCTGAGCCTGTAGACTTTGGAACAGCCCAGAATTGCTTTGATAATTACCAGAGGGGAGCTCAGAGTCATCTCAGATTTCTTATTGTCTCACACAGGGGCAATATTCAAGAGAATAAACTCAACAACATGAACATCATTCAGAAGGGACATTGGTTGTAAGCACTTGTACAGGTATTTCAGTTCATGTACTGACTGCATATCAGACCTGTTCTCATGCTTCCTCATGATCCCTCTTGAATTGCAAACTTAATAATATTTATCTAGTACCTGCTTTATGCCAGAAATGGTTCTAAGTGCTTTACATAATTTTGCACATGAAAGGTATGACTAGAATTCTTTTGATAGTAATGTTAATTTTTTTCTGGGTTATGAATGCTAATTTGTATGTGCTAGACATTAGCCCTATCTGCATCTGCAGCATCTCAGCCTCTTTTAGGTCTTGCCCACCCCACCCAACTACCTGGGTATTTCTGAGCATTCCTAGAGGATGTCTCCTCAATGATCAAGAATGGTTCTCTCATATGTATTTTCCTGATCCAGCCTCCTGATGGTGTCTTTTACCCACAGGCACTGGAGACAGGTACCCTGCTGCTGCTTTCCTGACTAGAGGGTACTATCTCCTGATGCTCCCACCTGCAAACTCTCCTGACATTACTGTGCTAATAAAGTGCATCAGGGTTGTACTTTGTCCTCTGCACTCTGGGGCAGCATTGCTGTGCCTTGAGTATCAGAAATATCCCTGGGAAGACAGCTCCTTCACTTCTACTTTGGATCCTGCCTATATTAGGCAGGGTCCAACTGGAAATCTTGCACATAGGATCCTCTCTATTTCTTTACTTCCCTTATTTCTCCACTACCAGAGCCCCGACCCTCTCTCATTGAAGGGCAGTTTCCCCTCATGCAAATCATTTCCTAATGATTGTATCTGGCAAATGTGGTGGGAGTGTCACTGGCCTCACACAGGCCTTTTTGGCCTTAGCCAAGATCACCCGGTATCAAGTAATTAAACAAATGTCAAGTCTCAAATTGCCTTGCCCAGGGGATGTGTACTGGTGTTAAGGGAGAAATAATGTGTCATTATGCAAATGTGGTCCAAATAAGTTTGAATCTGAGCAGAAAAAGACTCTTTTACCAAATAGGCTCTAAAACCACCCTTGCCCGGAATACTGAGCCTTCCCAGAGAGTCTGCTATTCAGAGAAACCACAGAAATTGAGGATGGGGGTTTAGTACTATAGGGTTATAGAGGCACAGTCAGCATTTTGCAGAGCTGAGAAGGACAGCACCTTCCTAGAAACTGAGTTAGTTTTAACACTCAACTGCATTCCAGCCCCGACCAAGCCCTAGAGCCACAACCATGTGGGACCTGCTGAAGAAGGTGTAGTCAGGCCCAGGGTTAATCACCGATTCTTCGGAGAGAGACAGGAGAGGGACATCGGAATTCACTGCCTCTCCAGAGTGTTTCAGTGCTCACTAAATCAATTTTTTTTTTTTTTTTTGAGACAGAGTTTTGCTCTTGTTGCCCAGGCTGGAGTGCGATGGAACCACCTTGGCTCACTGCAGTCTCCACCTTCCGGGTTCAAGTGATTCTCCTGCCTCAGCCTCGTGAGTACCTGGGCTTACAGACACATGCCACCACGCCTGGCTAATGTTTTGTGTTTTCAGTTGAGACAGGATTTCACCATGTTGGCCAGATTGGTCTCGAACTCCTGACCTCAGGTGATCCACTCGCCTCAGCTTCCCAAAGTGCTGGGATTACGGGGGTGAGCCACCGTGCCCAGCCTTAAATCCTTCTTTTTAACCTTCATAAATTCCTAAATTAAAAAAATCTTTAAATATTGTAAAAGTATAGATATCTGACCAGGGAGGATGTTTTCTGACTCAGGATTCAGCCTCTGATGCCTAGAGTTGGCAAAGTCATTACCTATTAAAATATTTAATTACTTCTGAATGTGCCAAGCGTTCCCCTTCATTATCTAATTTAACTTTCTTCCTTCATCTATGGATTCCATTCAACTTGAGCTTGGCATATGAGCTCTTTATGATAACTGGTCCAGGGTAAAATAGAACAAAAGGCAAGCCTTGGCCCTCACACTGCTCACAGTCTAGTGGGAGAAATAGACAAGTAAGCGGCATAGGGTGTGATAGCTGTAACACAGGAGCGTGCTAGATGCAAAGTGAGCCCATGGAAGAGATCCTGAAGCCAGACTTGGCAGCAGTGGGTGAGGGGTGGGAATAAGGAAGGCTTCAGAGTGGATGTGACTCCAGACCTGAGTCTGGAATACTCCTAAGCATTAATTAAGTGAAAGGGATTCTCAGTAAACAACTCATATGTAAGTATGGAGGCTGGGAGAGCATGGCACATCTGAAGATCTGTGATTAACTGACTAGAGTTTAAAAACATGATGTGAGCATATCAGGGCTGTTATGAGACTTCTATGAGGAGAAGCCAGATCATGGAGGGCCTTGTATCTTAAGGAAATCATACTAAGGGGACGACAGCTTGTCCAAGTAGCAATGGGAAATCACTGGCAGATTTTAAGCCTGGGATTGACTTGATCAGAATTGCTTTTTAGAATGCTCATTCAAGCTGAGTTGCTTTTTAGAATGCTCATTAATAGTAGTTGTTTCGTCATTCAGTGTTAGAGCTAAGGTAGAACTCTATTTCTAAGGCAACATTGGAGACTCTGAGTACATGTCTGCATTTCCTGGTTCCCTCATGGTTTGCTGAAGAGCACAGAAGAGAAACACTGTCCCATTCATTGGAGTCCATGAATGGGCTCCCACATGTCTTATGGGATTAGTATCTGAGAGACTTTGGTTGACCAATTCTCAGTTCACATGTTCGAGCCAGCTCCAGCATGGAGACCTTTGGATGTACCTAGTTTTGACAAAGTGAGTGATTGAAGAATAAAGTTGAAGAGCCTCAACTGTTCTTAGAGAGCTATTTTAGTCTTGTCAGAAGACAATATGTTGACACAGATTGAAGTCACCGCTATGAGTGAGAGGATAAGGTGGCTGCTAGTTGGCTTAAGGCAACTTCCCTGGCTGGTCAAGTGTTATTATTCTCAGCCTTATGGAATTCAACAGTTTTTATTATCCAGCACACCATTATTCGGACAGAAATAATACTTTTTCCACACTGTGTTATTTCTGGAAATTTGATGTATTCCTTCACTGCTCTAGCTGCCTGGAAGATGTTTTTCTAAAGTCAGGCAGAAGAAAACCTACATTGGCTGCTGAAAAGTGGATGCCTGCTATTCACAATGCAATTACCATGACAAGTATTTCTAATTGCCACTTCCTTTCCTGCAAGCTCTCCTTTTCTTCAGACATTGCAAATTTCTGGTAATCTTGGGTTATTATCACACTGAGCTGCTAACCTGAGTCTTGACACTCCTCCTGGAGACCCATGTCAGAAATAATTACAGCTCAAGTGAGGTGATTCTTTCTTCGTTATTAGCAGTTGCTGGTGTTGGTATCGAGCATTGATTAGCAATTTGGAACAACGCATTCCTTGAGCTTTGAAACACGTTTTGTTTCTTCTGTGCCTTGGAGAACAGCACACATTGCTCTTTGTTCTCGCCTCCCTTTGCCCTTGTGTCTGTCTGTATATTTTGAGAAGTTCCTTTCATGCTCCAGTGATTTATTTACTTCTAATGTTATTTTCTTGGGTCTCTTGTTTTTCAAACCATTTGCTGGTCCTGTGGATGAAGTAGAATTCACCTCTTGGAATTAATGCAGTATGTTGTTGTGGGAGTTCTGAGAACTGAGAAAGGACCGTTTAGCACCGTGTAACCCAGGTGTTGGCCAGTAGAAGTAGAGAAGACATGGAGGGATGAAGCTGGTTTAAAAAGGAAGAAGGGAGAGATAGGGACTGCTGCTTGCACAGATGCCTATTTCCAAGAAGCCCACTTCTTTTCTTTTAGACAATCCCCTTCCCTTCTCATTACCACAAGGTCTGGGATTACTATGGGGTGGGAGTAGGGAGTGAAGTTTATATTGATAGCTCTGGAAGGGGCTTGCTCAGCTGTTATTTCTGTCTGCTCTCAATGGTGAGTGTGCAAGCACATATACTGCTCAATAGCTCATCCGTAAATGTCACCCCTGTTCTGAAGAGGCCGTCTCGCATGTGGCTGTGTAAAGTTAAAGGCTATATAAACATAGGACAACTCCTTATCAGAATTCCAAGTCTTATTTATTTATTGAATTTGTTGAGCAAGGAAAGGCCAGTAAATTAGATACTTTGTTTTCCTGCTCTGGTTTTTTCTTCCTTAGATTCAGTTAAAGCCAGAATCTAGTCCCCAAGTATACTGTAGGCATTTCTGTGCTGTAATGTGGTTGCTGTGCCTTATTGAGACTATTCCATACTTTCATCTTTGGATAGATACAGATACTCTGACTCCCAAGTCTTTGAGAAGCCAGCTGCCCTTGAATCCCCTCAGTAGCTGGACTTACTATATCATGGAAGTCTAGGATCTCAGTGTTATAGTCTTATGTTACATAGAATTTATTTGCTTATTTATTTATCCACTCAATAAACATATATTAAATTACTTCATCATATTGGGTGAAAGTCTAGGGATTATAATATTTATTGACAATTTGTTGTGATCCAGGAACCTGCACACACATTATTGGAGTGGCTGCATTGTATAAAGGATTTTAAAATGGGCTTTGAGCTCAAACAGATCTTTCTGGAGTCCCAATTCCAACAGTTAGTCTATGTGTGACTTAGACATGTCCACCAACTTCTCCAAGCCTCAACACACTTATTGATAGTGGCAGGAGGTAGCCAGGGGCAGGTCCCTGATGAAACTCGACTTTCAAACTAAAGACAGTTGAAAGCCTGAAAGCCAAGCTACAAGTCAAATCCATGGACCAGATTGAGAACCTCTCTTCCTGTTTGGCATGCTTTCCTCTGATTGATACCCACCCTTCACCTATTTTACATATACCTACCATTCTCTAAATGCTTTATTACACTGACGTGTCCACCTTTGATCAGTGTCTTTGTTTTAGCCTTTTTTGCATATTCACAAACCAATCAGCATGCACTCCCCATTCTGAGCCCATAAAATCCCCAGACCCAGCCACTCTGAGAGAGAGACCACCTGACTTCAGGTGGGGGACCACCCTCATGTCCCCTCTCCACTGAAAACTGTTTTGTTACTTGATACAACTCTTCTCTGCCCTCCTCACCCTTTGTTTGTCAGCATAACCTCATTCTTCTTGGATGCAGGACAAGAACTCAGGACCCACCAAATGTGGGTACAAAGAAGGCTGTAACACTGTGGCCCTCCACCAGTGGAGGGCAGCCACCCCACACAATGGGAGGCAGCAGCAGGGCTGAGCTAGCCTCAGAGCCATGGGCTAGAGTAGGGTGATGGGACTGACAGAGCTGTTAACACACTTTCGCCCACTGGGTTGCAGATGGCCGGACTAAAAGAGCTATCAGTACACTGTAACACTCCTCTGAGGCTTCAAGGTTGCAGGCTTCCCTGTTTGTGTGCCCCTGCATTCCCCTCGTCTGGATGCCGGTGTCCACCTTGGGAGTCACTTGCAACATGCCTGGTCCAGCTTCAAGCTCCACACAGAGCCTGCTCCTGTGCTGGCCCTCAGGGCAGTTGGCTGGATCCTGCACTCACTTGCCCACACACCCCATCCACCCAGGGGCTGAGTGCTCAGTGGCAGTGGCCACAGGATCCATGCCAGAGCATAGGAAAGGCATGGCCCAATGGGCCAAGCAGTTGGGGTATCTCCTGCAGTGAATCTGGGGCTGAGGGAGGCCTGGGCAGTGGCATCACCAGCCAGAGGTCTCCAGTTGGCAAAGTGGCCGAGAAAAATCCTGCATCACTATCTGTGAAATGAGGATCATATTAGTTCCTATCTGGCAGGGTTGTTGATAGAAATAAATGACTTAATGCACATTAAGTGCTTGCATTGCCACATCATAAATTTACCTTTTCCATTTTCATTTTTTAATTTAATCTTCACAATGACCCTGAAAAATAGGTATGATTGTATCACCATTTGGTATAGAGAATCCAAAGTTACAAACTTTGGAGACTTTATATCCTAGAATTTGGTACTTTAAGTAGCCACATCCACCTTACTGTTTTATAGGTGAAGTCACTGGGGTGCAGAGAGGATGTGGAATTAGGCCCACAACCCGGGTCCCCTGATTTCCAGGCCAGGCCTCCTTTGTTACTCAGCATTTCCCCTCACTTGCAATGCAATCCGTGGTTATGCAGAAAGAAGCTCTTTAAAGCTGTCTGTAGATGCCTGTCACCTACTGATGATAGAATCATCCCTCCCTTATTTGAAGGTTGACTACACAGTTCATATTATCCAGACAATTTTTGTCTCCTTTCTCTCTGTGCACTTGGGGCCTTTCCATCCTCATTAACACCTCTACCAGAAAGGAAATGTAAAGGGAAAGAAAATTTAAGCCACTCAGCTCTGTTCCTTATTAGCAGCTCTTTTTAAAAGATTTGGGGGCTGGGCATGGTGGCTTATGCCTATAATCCCAGCACTTTGGGAGGCCGAGGTGGGTGGATCACCTGAGGACAGGAGTTTGAGACCAGCCTGGCCAACTTGGTGAAACCCTGTCTCTTCTAAAAATACAAAATTAGCTGGGTGTGGTGGCGGGCACCCGTAATCCCAGCTACTTGGGAAGCTGGGGCAGGAGAATCACTTGAACCTAGGAGCAGAGGTTGCAGTAAGCTGAGATCATGCCATGGTACTCCAGCCTGGCTGACAAGACCAAAACTCCCCCCACTCCACCCCCTCCCCCCAAAAAAATTTGGCGAATGGGAAGGCTGGCTTTCAGCTACAGTGGGGTTTTGACTATAGCCATGGATTTAAATTAACTGGGCTACCTTTCTTGGTGTTACCATGGATAAATGAGTCAATCATCTGAGTTCCTGGAGACCTCCTGTCCATCCAGCCAGTCGCTCTATCCCCTCTGGCTCTCCCTTCTCCCTGTTTGTGCCCCTATTACTGACCCTCCACTGGGAGTCCTCATTCACACTGGAAGTAGAGAGAATCCTCTCCAAGGTTACTCAGCCCTTGGCCATGTTTGTTGGGGCTACCATGCTGCATATGTGAGAGCAGCCCTGGATGTGTGCAAGATGATGGCCCTGGGTTGATGTGATTTGGAAAAATACAAATCTGGGAATAAAAACAGGTCATACATTTTCTTTCATTCTTGTTTCATTTTAAAACCTTGCTCTTTTTCTAGCTACACTACATTTTCCTTAGAGAGGGCAAGCTTTCCTCTGCCTGCAGTCCTCAAGGTTTCCTGGCTGCTTGTTATTTTGACTGCATTCAGCCTTGGCCTAGGCCACTGTTGTCAGAGGTGACCTTGCAGCCGAGCCCATGTTAACCCTGTCAAGTGGACCTCCTCCTGTTGATTTTTGATTGTGAAGGTGTCAGCAGAATGCAGTCCCCAAATCATTGTTCTCTTTCAGCTGATTTCATTTCCTAAGTCCTCTTCCCAGTTTGTCATAGATCTTGGACATTTACTTTAGTTTTTTATTACTTAAAGTCCTTTTCCTGTGGCCTGCCTTCCAGCAACCAAGTATGGGCTGAATTTTGATGGTGGATGTGATATTGGGCAGCCACTTGGAAATGGGGAATGGCAACTCCACTGAATAGCCTCAGTTTTCTCATCTGTAAAATTATGGGACTGCTCTAAATGACATCTTTTGTCCTTTTTGGCCCTAACTTTCTATGATTCTCTAAATACTTGTTTTACTCTTCCTATCTAAGCAACCATGGACAGGCAGGAAATCAGGCAACCAGCATGTAGTCTAATGTCTTCATTAATCATTGTTTCAAATCCTATATCCCATTTTTCCTCATAGAGCCTTCCATTAAAAGTCTTGTGAGAAGAAAAATATTGTGAGAAGAAATGAGATACCATCAGTGGAAGCTCTTTAAGCATTTCAGAAGAAAGCTGTTATTCTAAACCTGAGGCATTGTTACTATTAGGTTGGTGCAAAAGTTTTTGCGGTTTTGCCATTACTTTCAATGTCAAAAACCACAATAACTTTTGCACCAACCTAACAGAATTTTAAGATTCCTCCTAGTTTATAAAAAGTAGCTTATTTACTTTTAGAAGCTCAAGGTAACGCTCTCCCAGAATTTAGGGGAGCTCTTTTCATGCTGTATGCTTGGAGTTACAAATAATTGTTTTTGTAAATAAAAATTTTAAATAAAATGTTTGGAAGACTTTATAAAATTAATTTTGTTTTCATAAAGTAAGAAGATGAGACTGAGAAATGGAATGTGCTGGAGGAGAAAGTGTTCTAGACCAGCATTCGGGTCCTAGGTTCAAGTCACAGCTCTGTCATAACTGGACAATAGGCCCTGGAGGGTAGGGCTCTGATGCCAACACACAGAATAGCACCTGGATGGATGCCCTGGGACCCGAGGGACTTCATAAATATCATAAATATCTAGTAATAAATAAAAAAACAAATAAATAACTGGGTGACCTGGGGCACCTTGTTTAACTTCTTTATGTCTTATTTTATTAACTCAGAAAATTCAGAGAGCTCTCTGTTTTTGAGGACTGGGCAGTGTAAAAAGAGATATCATCCTCCATTTAACCTACCTGTGAGGCTGAGTGACAAAGGGAACTGGACCTAATTATTACTATTTGTCATTTATAAGGATGTGTAAAAGCTCCAGGCATCCCCACTCCTGTTGTCCAGAAACTACTGGGAAAATCCATCACAGACTAGGGGAACTTCCTACAGGGATTTCCCATTTTCATCTGTTTATTTCTACATCATTATCCTCAACCCCCAACAGGTAGAATTTATTCTGCTGAGAAGGCCTGAACCTTCATTTCTTTGGAAATCCTCTGCAAGCAACTACTTGAGACTGGGGTCCAAAGCTCTGCAGTGATGAGGAATATTTAAGAAGCTTTGTGAATACAGGTGCCTTAGTGGGGATACCGAAACCTGGCGGGTTCTGATTGGCATCTTCATTCTCTCTTACCCAACTCCCTTCCCCTTAAAAAATAGAGTTCTTTTATTTTATTCAGCACCATGCCCTTTTCCCATCAGGAATTTGAAACTAAATGGCATTTTTAATAATTTGAGGAAGAGAGAATTTGGGAGCAGGAAGATGAGAGAAGTGGGTTGATTGCCAGCAGTGGAACTTTCGCAGTTAAGGCTTGGGCAGGGGTGGGGGGTGGGGCAGAAAAAGAAGAGAAGCAGTGCTGCCTTTTGCAGGCTTTCCACATCTCTTTTTCCTCCTACCAAAAGGCAGCACTGCTTGTTTTGAGGGGTGAGGAAACCAGGGGCTCAGAGCCTGCTATGTCTTGCTGTACTTGCATGTTTCCTTGTGACATGAGACCTGAAGTCAATACCCTCTGTATTGGGGAACAGGGATAAAGACCCTCTGGTGAGCAGTGAGGGTCCTTCTGGGTATGCTATAAATGCACCTCCAGCTTTTTCCATTAGAAACATTTGAGTTACTCTGCATCCCGAGAACCATAAATGTACTGGAAAAAAGAAGTTAACAAACAGGTCCCTCACTTCAATTCTGGGAGACAGCCATGCTATATAAGCTTAACAAATATATTTTAAACTCTGCTGGGTTTCTGATTACAAAAGTCATGCTTGTCCATTGTAGAAAATATCAGAAAGCATCTGGAAGAAAATAAAAATCACCTAGAGCTCTCCTTCTCAGAGATGGCCACTGTTAACATCCTGGTGTAGGTTGTCTGTGCACACACACATATGTTTCTAACAAACAGGATTCTAATAACTATATCATTTTTGTAACTTGCCTTTTTAAAACAACTTAATACATTCTGAACGTTTTTTTGGTATGTATTTAAATATTTGCTTTCCATATAATGCTTGGTGGATGCCACTCATCCTTAGCTGGTTCTTTATGGCTGCTGATGCCACTGAGAAGCTTGGGGCAGATATTTGCTCTTCTTCACCTGGAAATTGTCTATGGTCTCTGGCTCCCTCTGCTTTGCTCCGTTTCTGAGAATGAAGGGCTCTTCCTCCATGCCAAAGCTAGGGCTTCAACCCTTGCTCTCGATCTCATTCCCTTTAAGAACCTTGCTTGCCATTCCCTCCCACGAAAGGTCCTGGCTTTCGTGTGCATGTTCACGTCTCCAGTTCAGGCCTTTGTTCTTCACACTTGGTAAAGCTTCATAAGAGCATCCTTCCTTGTCCTCTCCCCACCTGTGTCTCTCTTCCAACCAGGGTTTTACACATCAATGGCATATTAATCTTATTAATGATCACATTCTTTCCTCATTCAAAAACATTGAGTGTCTCCCCATGTCTACCATGTCAAGACCCCCACCCTAGGCTTGCACACAGGGCTTTTTGCAATATGGCCTCATTTCTCATACATGGGAGGAAAATTTAACCCTCTTTTTCCCCTGTCTTCCCACCAAATCCAATTGACCAAAATCTCCTATAGATTCTGCTCTGCTGTTATCTTGCTGGTTCCTCCTCCTTTCCCCCAACCTCTTTGCTCCTGCCTTGGCTGCCACCCTCTTTATTTCTTATCTGAATTCCTACAAGAATCTTGTCCCTGGCTTTCCCACCTCCAGTTCTTCGCTCTCTGTTCTGCTTTTCATGCTGCATAAAGCAAGATTTTCTAAAAGAAAATATGACTATTGTATACTTCCTTAAGATATTTAATGGCTCTCTAGAGAATTTGGAAAAAGTTCTAATTTCCTAGCATAACCTAAAGGCTCTTCCTGATGTGAGTTCACATCAGGCTTGGCTTCCCTTGGCTTCCCTTCTTACCTCCTTGATGTTGAGCTTGAGCCACGCTAAGTGCCTCCAGCCCCTTGAATGCCTCGGAAGTGCTCTCCAATCTTGTACATGCTGCTCTACTTCCTTTATGTCTCCCCCTCCTTCTCTCCCTGAGAATCTGCTCCTGACTCTGGGTTAAATGTCCGTTTTAAGGGCATCCACAGCTTCTGGTACTTCTCTTTTCCTGGCTGCAATCATATTGCATTATAATTGCCCTTTTACTTGCCTGTTAGGTAAGAAGCCTTGAGATCCTTGAGGGAAGAGTTGGTATTTTATTTGTCTTAATATATCCCCAACATCCAGTACAGGGGGTACAGCAGGTTAACTCAATCACTTTTGGTGTGTAACAAATGAATAAGTATCTCAGTATCACATAAGAGTGTATCAAAGATTCAGATATGGAGAGAAGGGGGCAGTGGATACTTACTGTCCCTGGTTGGCAATCAGGCAGAAGTTTAATAATCAGTTGTAGCTAACATGCAATTCCTGTGACTGCTCTGAGTCTTCATCCTTCCATAAGCGCATGGGGCTATTTGTACAGACTCTTTTTCTGGGCTGTTTATATCAGTTTCTTTAGATGTCTGCGAATGCACTGTGGTTGAGGCACTGGGTTGTTGCTCTGATGGTAGATTCCAGAGAGGAGGTCCCATGCCTGGGACCCTCAATGGAGTCATGGCTACCCCAGGACCACTTTGACCTTGACCCATGATTTGACAGTGGTGGCAATGGCAGTGACCATGATGGTGGTGATGGAAAAACACAAAAAAAGTTGATTTGTGTCTGTGTCAAGCCTGGGCTGGGGATGTGAGTGCCGGTCGTATTATTCTATAAGGGTCACAAGGCACATTCCTTGTCCATGAGGAGCTTGACATGTCTCTGATCCGAGTCACTAAATACTATCGAAGCTGCCTTCTAAGGGTCCCCCTGCTTTCATTCTAGGTTTACTCCATGAAAACATTCAGATCATGTGACTCCCTTACTTTTTAACCCCTCTAGCAGCTTCCTTTGCATTTAGATTTGAGGTCTTTATAATGGCCTGTGAGGTCTTGCCATGATCAGGCTTCTGCCTTCCAATCCAGACTCTAGTCACCCTTTTCTCCTTCATTCGCTGCATTCCAGACACTTTAGTCTTCTTTCAGTTTCTCGAATGCTCAGGTCTCTTTCTCACTTCTGCATCTCCTCTTGTGGTGCTCCTCCCTCTGCCTGGAATGCCTTCCCCTTTGCATGACTGATTGCTTTTCTTGCTTCAGGTCTTAACTTGGGCTGCCCTCCACGGCGCTCCGTCACTGCATATTTTTCACTTTCTTCAGAGCATTTCTCACCAGCTGTAATTATGAATTCATCTTTTGGTTTACTTGATTGCTACTCTTCAATCCTTACTAGCTGAATAATTTTGGGCAGATTACATAACCAACTTTCACCCCAATGTCTTCATCAAAAAAAGGAGATATTGAGAGGCTTAAATGACAGCAATACATGTCAGTGCTATAACAATGCATAATGTTTAGTAAATGTTTAGTAAATGCATAATGTTTAGTAAGGGCAAGGGGAGGGCATTTAGTGATTATTTTTGTTATTCAAGTTCTTTGAGAGCATGGCTGATATGTGTTGTGTTTACCTGTGCCGACCACAACTGGTACATATTAACCAAACAGCTGATTTTTCTTGAGAGCTATCACTGTGTCCCAGGTACTGCACTAATCACTTAACATGTGTTAATTTATTTAGGCTTCCTAGCAGAGAGGCACAGAGAGAGTACCCAAATTGCCCAAGTCTGCAGAGTGTAGATAGAATTTGAACCCATTCAGTCTGGCTTCACAGTCGACGCTCTTTGTCAAGCTAAGTGCAAATGTTCATTGAATTCATAAATGAGAAGATTCCCCCTGAGCCCTCCTGATTTTTCTCTTTGAAAGCATTCTCTTGCAGGATAACAGGAGCATTGCCAGTTCTCTAGATCCATCTAGAATGCCTGGGTGCCCCCCATCTTGCCACACTTAGCTTCCTTGAAAGGAAATGAAGCTTCCCTGACCCCCTGAAGACTGATAACCAAGCCCCAGCCCCCAGGGTGACCTTGATGCAATGGAGGCAATGGCCTCCTGCCTTTGTGCAGCAGGAGAGGTTTCAGCAAATATGCTGTGTGTGCTTCTAGCTGCATCTGCTGCCTGCAAACATCCCACTACAAGGAATTCACTCCAGGCTGATTCTTCTTTTATTTTCCTTGACAAAAGGCAAGAACTGTGCAGGGAGGAAACCCTTTACTCTAAAAGGAATTGTTAAGTGTGGAGCCGGTCTTACTGTTCCACTGATCAATTCAAGGGGCCCAGAAGGCTGACAGTGGGGTAAGGGGCTCTCCCTAAAAGCACCCAGGCTCTGAAGCCCCAATTTCCCTAGTGGTCCTGCTGTGAGCCCCTGACCTGAGGTATGAGAGACGCTGGGAGAGATGGACTTTGCTTTCTGGCTGCCAGTGAAAGATGTCATCACACACAGGTCTATATTTTCATTTCCAGAGACTGCTTCTCCTTTTTTACAAAGTATATTGAGGGCCTGCAGGGATTCCTTTGAGCATCCCTCCTTGTGATGAGCCCCACCTTTGAGGACTTGCCTGCAGTAGCTGCCCTCCTCCTCTATCCTGTATCATTTTACCAGATATATCTGTGTGTATTAGGCATGCAATAAGAGTCTTCTAAATGAATGTATAACCCTCAGTGCCTCTCAAATGACCCTGAGCAAGTCTCCCCTGCAGAGAAGGGCATTCCAAAGAGAGAAGGTGGTGTGAACCATAGCACAATGTCAGGAAATTGTGTATGTAATTAGGAAATAGTGAGCTCATGCTTTTGATGGAAGATAGGGTACAAGCAATGAAATGTGCATTTATTCTCCTGATGCTCACTATGTCTACGGTTTATTCTTTGCTTTTCTTATCCTTGCTCCGTGTCCCAGGACACTGACTTCTTTGGCTGGATCACATGGGCCCCCTTGTCCTGAGGTTTCCTATTGCAATTGACCAATAGGAGGGACGGCAAGCCATCAGAGGATGGGAATAAAGAGATGGGTTCTTTATTTCCTTTCTTCTCATGGGCCTCCTTCCTACCCCTAGCTGGCTGAGGTTCCATTGGAGGCTCCAGTTCTCTAGCAACACTTCAGTCTAGGCTTATGTTCCTCTAGCTCCAGATGTCATGGGGGTAATCTAGTGACATGGTTCCTACCTTTTGCTCCTTCAGACCTAGGGACAGTTAGGACTTCTCTTTGGTTGCTGGTTCCTCCAGGTTTCACCTTCCCTTAATGGTTCCTTTAAATACTCCCAATGAGTGAGTTTTTTGTAGTTGAATCCTTTAGTGTGTGTGCCATCTGGTTCCTGGTAAAAATCTGACCAATACATAGAGTCCTGGAAGACTTTGCTAGAAAGACTGGATACAGCTAGGTTTTGGAGAAAATTGAAGACTATGGGCAAAATTTTGTATTTTTTTTTAAATTAGGCAACTTGAAAATCATTGTATGTTTCTGAACATGAGAAGGACTTGGGCAGAGATACATGGTGGCAGTCAAAATAAAGAACAGTGGATGCAGGAGATAAGGCAAAGGTAGAGGATGGACGGGAGTGGTAACTTACCAAGTATGTAAGGATGGAGAAAGAGCCTTTGAAGCTGGGTCCACGTCTCCAGGGTGGGGCTCACTGAGAGAATAACGGTGCCTCAAGCAGAACTGGGAACGGGAGGGGAGGCACTGTTACATTTGGTTTGAGATGAGTTGGAAATGCCTGAAACCTTCCTCTATAAATTGTGGTCATGGCTGTCCGCCTCAGAGGGGCCATGGTAATATGAAATAGTTCATCAATCAGCCCCAAGCCTGTGATAACTCAGAAAATATCACACAAACATGCAGTCCTTCTGCAGAGCAGGGCTACTTAGTAATCATCCAGTACAGTCCTGGTCCTTCAGAGAGTTAATCCACAGTGGCCATCTGGGTTTACACATAACAATGAAATCTCAAGTCTTTTTTGTAGATGTAGTTTTTATTTAGATATGAATTGAGGCAGCAAAATATATCATAAGAGGACATCTTGGGGAACAGAGGGCTACTTAGTTTGGAGAAAAGGAAGCTGAGAGGAAAAACAAGGTTCATTCTGTGCAAGGCCAGGGGGCAGCTCTGAGAGAAGGGTGGGGTTAGGGGTTGGGGGTGGGCAGTGGGTGTGGGGCGGAGGTCGCCAGGAAGGTAAAAAAAGAAGAGCCTTCCAAGGATTAATTCACTCTGACCATTGGTGGGATGAGCCCTTCACAGAATGGTGGGTACCTGCTCCTAAAGGGGATTAAACTGAGGCTAAATGCTTGTTGGTCACCAACTCTGCAAAAAGACTTTCTGCATTGTGTTGTAAATTGGGCTGAGGAAAATCACATCATATTCCATTTCCATTCCATTTCCATGTGTTCCAGCCCAATGATTCTATGATGCTCTCACCCTGTAAATACAGATGCAGAGGTAGACTGATGGCCACAAAGCTAAAACACAAAGCAGCTGTCCAGGTTCTTGGCCTTTCATTACAGGTATGTTCTAGAGAGAATTAACAAGGCAAAGAACAAAAAAAAAAAAAAACCAAAACAACAACAACAACAAAAAACTCTTTTGGGTCAGAAGTTGAATAACAGTATTTGTCCCTATTCTGCCACAATGGTTAACTTTATCTTCTTTAAATAATATCCTATTTCCTTTGAATTCAGATTAACAGTATGAACTTGATTGGCCAGCCATGTAGGGAATATGTAGAAGAGAGAACAAATATGCCTTGATTCCCTAGTGGTTCTACCAGCTGCGGAGTTTCAAAGATTTCTTTTTAAATCTCAATTGAAGATGGAATAAAGGAAAGGTGCTATGATGAAAGCATGTCTGGAATGGGGAAAGGTGGCAAGTGAGGAATTTCTTGCTAAATGGGGCCAGAGAAGTTTCTCTTTCTTTGGAGTAAATGGGTGCTAAAAAATACATGCTTACTTAGAACCATAATACCTTGAAGGAGTTCAGAGATTTTTTTCCACTACAATCTTCCATTTCACAAATCATACATAATATGTATAAATTGACTTTAAGTTTACAGACCAATTTATATGCACTATCTCATTTTATCTTGTGAGGCAGGTAATACTCTTCCCAGTTACCAGAAGAGCAAACTAAGACTAAGAGCGGTCAGTCTTCCTCTTCAAGGTCATGTAGATGATAAGGGGATGATATGGTTTGGCTGTGTCCCCACCCAAATCTCATCTTGTAGTTCCCATAATCCCCGTGTGTGGTGGGAGGGACCTGGTGGGAGGTAATTGAACCATGGGGGTGGTTTCCACCATGCTATTCTTGTGATAGTGAGAGTAAGTTCTTATGAGATCTGATGGTTTTATAGGGGGCTTCCCCCTTCACTCAGCTCTCATTCTTCTCCTTCCTGACACCTTGTGAAGAAAGATGTATTTGTTTCCCCTTCCGCCATGATTGGAAGCTTCCTGAGGACTCCCCAGCCATGCTGAACTGTGAGTCAATTAAACCTTTTTCCTTCATGAATTACCAGTCTCAGGTGTGTCTTTATTAGCAGTGTGAGAACGGACTAATATGATGGATGACCAAGTTTTGAACTTTAATCTCACGGTCTTCCAAGACATCATGAGAAATTAGATTATAAACTAACACTTATTGCATACTTATCTTGTGCCAGACACTGGGTTAAGCACTTTTCATGGGTTAGATTATTCAATCTTTACAGCAATTCCTATTTTCCAGATATGGAAACTGAGGATGCTCCTCTAGCCTTCTGGCTCTTCCAAAATAAACACTGCTTTTTAGTTTCAAGGCCACAAGACTAAATCTAGCAGCTGCCTAGGTTCTCAAGGTCAGTGTAGGCTCCTTCTCTCTAACAGCAGCTTGAAAACAAAATGTCAGTAGTATTTAGATCAGGTGAGTACGTTCATGTCTGTGTGTGTAGAGAGTATGTGTGTGCCCAGAGCTCCACACTCTATCTTTAACTGCATGCTGGGCATCTATACTTGGTTCTACTCCCAGAAACTGGAATGCTCCATTTCTCAAACTAAACTCATTATCTTCTTCCCCAAACAGCTCTTCATTTCCTATCTTGGTCAGTGCCATCATTCTGGGTTAGCCCACACACCTGGTGTTTGTATTGAAGACCTCTAGATTCTACTTTGTCAAAATTGTGCATAGCCATTCAGCCCTCTCCATTTTCTCCACTGTGCCTTGGGTCAGACCCATACCTCTTGGACTTTGGAAGCAGATATCTAATGGAGTCTCTATCCTTCCATTCCTACAGATTGTCTCAAGTTATGTTTTTTTAGAAACATAAATCTTATCCAATTATTCTCTTTCCAAAACTTTCATGGACTTCCTGTTATAGTCATTCATTCCACAGATGTTAATCGTGCAACCACTGAGTGCCAAACCCTATTCTAGGTGACGAGCACACTGGAGTGAATAAAGCAGTTACAAAGCCTCATCCTTGTCCAATTTAAAAAGTACACGTTCTTCAGCCTAGCATTCAAAGCCCTCTACAAATCGGTTCAACTCATCCTCCTGGCTTTTGTCCTCTCTTCACTCCACCTGTGGGTAAGAGTCACATTTCCTGTAATCCAGTCGTACTGAGCATTCTGGGTGTCCTTTCTAGACTTGTGCCTCATTTGATGGTTACCTCAAGCTGGAATTCTCTCCCGAGTCTCTAGATTTCCTGTGACCCAGCTTAGTTCCATCTTTTCAGTAAATTCTTTCTAGATCAAGCTCCTCCCCTAGTTCCCCTTGTCAGAATTAATCTCCCATTCACCTATACTGTGTGGACAATGTTTTTGTACATTTATGGTAACTCTCATGGTCCGCATTACTTATATATGTGTCTGTCTCCTCTGCAGACTGAGATCCTTGAGGAGAGAAACTGTCTCTTCTGTACTCTTAGCACTTTGCTCAGTCCCTGGCACATAGTAGGTGACTAATATTAGCCACTGTGAAATGGCTAGATGCTGACTTTCTGGATAGTACCCTCCCCAACCCCTCACTCCCACCATCATGTGTCTCTATCTTTTCAAAGCTCTTTAACGAGTTTACTTACACAAATAAATAAATCTTGCATGAGAGTGTCCAAGTTCAGGAGCGTTCTTTCAAGCCTCTAGGTGGCAATGTTACTGTGCTCAGAGGAAGGCAGTTGTGAACCAAGTTGGGAAATTGTATCAACCCCTTAGGGCACCTGCCTTCCTGTCTCTTCTTCCTCCCTCCCACTCTTCTACCCTCCCTTTCTCTTTTTTTTTCTCTCCTTCCCTCTCTTCTACTCTCCCTCTCCTCCCATCTCCATTTCTGTTCATCCATTAAATATCTTCCCCGATTTTTTAAAAATCCCAAGGTGTAACTGTAGGACTGAGGAAAAGGGACAAGGCCTCCTGGAGAGCCTGCCTCCTCCCTCACACACTTTGTGTAGAGTTTTAAATTTTAATATTTCTATTAAATTCCATTTACATTTCAGAGGTCTGGGTGGATTACGATATACAGAGATGGGGAGATAGGAAGCAGCTGTTTTTAGAAGCAGCCAAGGAAATAATCCGAAATAGCCTTACAACATGTCTGGCGTGTCCACATTCACCACACACCACTCCCGGACCTGTCATGGGTGTCTGGGGGTGAGAGGGACTCTGGGCTTTGCCAGGCAGATGTGGACAGGACTAGTTGACCAGGTTTAGAGAGGGCCCAAGGCTGGATCCACAGACGATGTTTCAATTCAAATCAGGGCAGAGGTGGACTGGCAGAATTTCCTGGGAGTCCGAATCAGAGGAGTTGGGCAGCAGGAGGGAGCCAGGGTGGGGGTTTAGGGGGTTGGTGGGGAAGCCGCAGCAGAGCTCTGGGAAGGCAGGGGAATGCAGATTGGCCGCTCCTAGCTGCCCAACAGAAATCTCCACCTGCCTGTTTTTCTATAATGCCCACTGCTCTAACAATTCAGCATTTCAAAGAGGGGATGGTGGAGGAGGGAAGTGGTGATTTAAGCATGAAAAATGTCATTTTGCCTCAGAGCAAACTGCCTTTCTATGGCCTGGCTCCTTTTGTGAGGTTTGGATTTAGGCATATCTGGAAGATCATTTGCCCAATACTAATAGGAAGGCTCGCTCTGCTCGTTTGTTATGAGATGTAATGGGACTCGCTCTCACTGTGAGGACAGCAGCCACCTAGTGCCACTGATTTCCATTTTTCTGTCACCATGAAAAACTCTCTTTCACGTGTATGTGTGCGTGCACACGCACATGCACACACGCACACATGTACACACACATGCATGCACACACACGCACACATGCACACACACACTCATGCATGCACACACACACTCATGCATGCACACACACGCACACACATGCACACATGCACACATGTGCACACACTCATACATACACACACACGCACATATACATACACACACCTTGCACCCACATATACACATTAAAGAACCCTCGGATTTCCACTTATACATTTCTCTTTGAGGCATTCCACTTATACATTTCTCTTTGGAGGAATGGGATTCCTCCAAATCCCATTCTTTATTCTTTTCCTGCCTTAGGTTTAAGGTCATTTGGTTTGGAAGAGAGGCCCTTTCTCTTGCATACAGTTAGTTAATCCTCCTTTTTCTTCTTGCCGAACTCAAGATACTTTACTTTCTAAACATGGGCTGTATTTTTCTCCCCTTTCTCTTACAAGTAGCATGTGTTCGTTATTTATAACTTTTGAGGGCCATGCACTTATTGTTCAGTATTTGAGTTCACTGTTGTTATTTGTAATTTTGAAAAAAATCCAGATACATCCGTAACGGAGGTTTAGTTTTACTTGATTTTTGTGTCTCCTTATTAAACTATGTCTGTTTGTTTTAAAAAAAAATCTTTAAAATTCTGTCCTAAATTCTTTGATTAATGCCATTGATCCCTGTCACCTTTTGGGTATTTGGGGCCCATGTATGAGGTACCATGTTTCCCCTAAACTGTAGCACTGTTACCTCTTGGAGAGTGAGCCTCTTCTTTGTCCATACACTAAATACGGGGGAGAATGGACAGAAGCACCTGTCAGATTGGTCTGGAATATGGTCAAAGTCTTTACAATTCCCCAAAGCTCTTTGGATAAAATGACGTTTTTCGTTTCTTTTTCTTGCCTTCTCAGATGGTTTCTCAAATGTGGTTCAAACTACATGTTCCTGGGACATGGCTGGCACCCTCTGTAACTTCCTGCTGGGTTTCTCATCCTTTCGTAGGATTTCTTGCAATTTGGCCAGTGCTCTAGTGCCTCAGGCCCACTCTGGAACCGTGAGAAAACTCACAGCTGCCCAGTGTGAGGCACGCATGCAAGGCCTGCGTGCTGTGCCTCCCTCTGCCAAAGGCATTTTTAGCAATTTCCTAAAAATGTGGCTACAATGGAAAATGAAGCTGTTCAGGAGGAGAAGTGATGGCCCCGAAATGCACCCAACAGCCTGAGGTGTGGCTGTGGAAGAGGAATGTGTATGGCTTAGCAACTGAGAGTGTGGGTTTCCAAGTTGGCCTATTAGGTTCTCATACCCAGTCCACCCCCGTGTGACATTGGGAAGTCATTTCACCTCTCTCGGCCTGCTTTCTTTATAGAAAATAGGGATAGCCACAGTACTTGCAAGGATTATGCTGAGGATCGAATGAGATATTGCACATAATGTTGTTAACACAGTGCCTGAATCATGCTGAGTACCCAGTGAGTGTTATCTATGACCAAGATGATGAGTCTGAAGGATGGAAGGTACCTTAGAGATCATTGACCCATTCCTTCATCTTACAGCTGAGCACAGGCCACTCAGCCAGTTGATGACAGCGGCTTCTGTTAGAAGGCAGACCTCTTTTTTTTTTGAGACGGAGGCTCACTCTGTCACCCAGGCTGGAGTGCAGTGACACAATCTCAGCTCACTGCAACCTCCGCCTCCCGGGTTCAAGTGATTCTCCTGCCTCAGCCTCCTGAGTAACTGGGATTACAGGCATGTGCCACCACACCTAGCTAATTTTTTACTTTTAGTAGAGATGGGGTTTCACCATGTTGGTCAGGCTGGTCTCGAACTCCCAACCTCAGATGATCTTCCCACTTCAGTCTCCCAAAGTGCTGGGATTACAGGCATGAGCCACTGCACCCAGCCAGAATGCAGGCCTGCTAACCCTTAACCCAGCATGCTTTCTCCTACGGTTGCAAGCCCTAGGCCTTCCGTCCTACTCTAATGGTGGTAGTGGGTGGTGATGCAGTACTTATGATTACATAGCCAATCATTCATAAACTGTTTATTGAGAAGATTCAATGGCAAGCAATACACAGATCCTATATTCAGTGATCCTATTGTGCTATAGTGGGAATCAAATGTGCACTGGTAACTAAAAGTCAGAGTACTGTAAGCAGTCATCAAGGATTTGTAAAAAGTGCCATGGAGGGCAGAGAAAAGAGGCTGCAAATAGCCGAATACTAAGATAACACTCAGCAAACATTTATGGGGACCCTGTTATGTGCTAAGCACAATGGGGCATAGAAACTTTCGTTGTTGTTGTTTTTGAGATGGAGTCTTGCTCTGTCACCCAGGCTATAGTGCATTGGCATGATCGCAGCTCACTGCAACCTCAGCCTCCTGGGTTCAAGTGATTCTCCTGCCTCAGCCTCCCAAGTAGCTGAGACAACAGGCACACACTACCACGCTAAGCTAATTTGTGTATTTTTAGTAGAGACAGGGTTTCACCATGTTGGACAGGCTGGTCTCGAACTCCTGACCTTGTGATCCTCCTGCCTCGGCCTCCCAAAGTGGTGGGATTACAGGTGTGAGTCACCGCACCCAGCTGGGGCATAGAAACTTTAAGAGTAGGAACTATGTTTTACTTATCTTTGAATGCCCAGCATGGTGCTTGGCAAGCGGTGAGTGGACAACCAATGTTTGCAGAGTGAATGAATAATGCAAGGTCTCTATTTTCTATCATTACTCTAGAGGTCACCATGAGGACTAGCTGGCAGTGGCACCATCTCTGCATCTTTTTTCTGCTGCTTGTTGCTTTCCCAAGTTTTGTGCCTGTAGGTGCCCATAATGAATGGCGGCCCTCAGAAGTTAACCCTGTGGTGGTCACCATGATTGTTCCGCCTTAGGGAGGACTCTGCTCCGAGGTGTCTGACATCTCCCAGGGGCCATTGTCTCCTTTCCAACCAAGCACGCCTGTCCTGCCTCCCCCGCCCACAGCACACAGCATTCTGTGCTATGCTAACCTGATCAACATTTCTATCATGTGGTGTTACTGCCCAGCTTGGCTGTTCTGTTATAAAGCAAGTTGAGAGGTGTGATCTGATTTCTGGTGGGTTCTGCTGTTTTTGCTGGAGGATGGAGAGGAACTGTGTGGGTAGATTTATTTCTCAAATAATCCTCTGCAGAAACCTGTGTTGGCTGTCTTGGTGGAACAAATGGATATCGTCAGTGTTATTGATCTGACCTTTTGCCCCTCTCCTGGTGGACAGTGTCTGCACCCTCATTGTTCTCACTCTTGGGAGCACTGAGACAATTTAGAGCCATTTCTAAGAAACCCCTGCTCTTTGGCATTTTGGAGAAAGAAAAACATTTTTGACATGAACACAAAATAATCAGGTTGTAACACCCTCGACTCTGGTTGTGTGACACACTGGAGTCCATGGAGAGCAATTTGGTGGACATAGTTCTAAATAAACATTTCTGCTGAAGTTTCCTTCTTTGCTGGAAATCTAGTTGACTGGTTGGGTTTTCAGGGATTTTTGGTGGTATAGAAAGAGAAACATTCTGATTTTTCCCTTTTTCTTCAGTGAGGGAAAAATGTGGGCTCAGAGAACTTCTTCGTCTAGTACACGGGCTGCTGCAGTCAGTGGTGCTGTATGCTCCTCTTTAGGAGTGTGAGGGTGC
The DNA here is from genome assembly GCF_003255815.1 of Theropithecus gelada. NCBI lineage: Eukaryota > Metazoa > Chordata > Mammalia > Primates > Cercopithecidae > Theropithecus > Theropithecus gelada. The sequence continues at coordinate 188,278,198 of NC_037668.1, forward strand.
AGGAAGAGGAAGGTGCTCAGAAGGGGCAGGCCCAGCTAGCATAGGCGGTTTCCAAAAGACAACTTTTATGTTGTTTGCTTTTTATTATAAATTACATGTGTTCATTAGGGAAAAATCAGGAAATCAGATAAACAAAATTAAGAAATAATTATTAAAACATCAGACCTAGCATGGCCATCTTTCGGTATCAGAGGATAGAAATGGCATTACTCTCTCTCTACAATTAATTAAAAATAAAATAAGTCTACTGTATGTTAACTGAAGTATAATCATGAAAATATCTTATATTTGTACACTTTATTTTATTTATAAGATGCATTTAAATATATTATTTTATTTAGTCTTACAATGAACATCTGAATTATGTTGTTACTATCCTCATTTTTTAATTAAAAAAACCTCTTAGACTCAGAAAGGTATAGTGAAGGTATAGTGACTTCTAGCAATTAAATAGTAGGTAAGTGGCAGATCTGGGATTTGAATTAAAGTCTTTAGAATGAAAGTGCAATCTACTGAATTCCAGCCACCTCATCATTTTATGGGAACCGTGTGTATCAATTGACGATTGTTACAATAATGCTGTGTAACAAACCACCTCAAAATTCAGTGGCTCACAACAAGTAACTATGCTATCACGTAGGGGTCTGCAGATTTGCTGTAGTTAACTGATCAATCTGAGCCCACCTGGGAGGCTCTACTTCAGGCTTCAGATCTAATGGACTTGGCTTAAGGCTGCATTTTTGGTTCAGGTCTGTTCCATGTGTGTTTGTTCTGAGGACCAGATAGAAGGCATGCCCTATCTATGACAGATCCAAGATAAACCATCAAAACACATTTAAAGCCCCTGATCCTGCCATGCGTGGTGACATTCCATTGACCAAAGCAAGTCACCTGACCAAGCCCATGGCATTAGGAAGGATATACTGCCCACAGCAGGAAGAAGGGTTTGTACAGTAATGCAAATTATCACAATCTGGCCTGTTATTCACTGTTCTTCTGCATGCAAAATATACTTATCTTTATTCTAATACCCTTAAATGTCTCATCCAATCCATTGTGCTTGAAGTCTAGGATCTTGAAATTACCCCAAATCCTGATATAGAGACACCTAGGAACTAAAGAGACAAGTTATTTGCTTTTCAATGACCCAACATACAATGTTGAACAGGCATAGGCAGAATACTCCCATTTGAAAAATGTGAATGGTAGACCCATTGCAGTCACTGGTCTACAGCAATTCTGAAATCCTGCTGTGCAAGTGTAGCTACGTTTCTGTGGGTACAGAATATTCTTTCACTAGATTAGGGGTTCTCGACTGTAAAGAACCAGTTAGTAAATATTTTGAGCATTGCCAGCCTAGTTCCTATTGCAACATTTCAACAAAAGCAGTGTAGACAATTTGTAAATGCATGGATGTGGTTGTGTTCCACCATAACTTTATTTACCAAATCAGGTGGCAAGCAGGGTTTGGCCTATGGGCCATAGTTTGCTGAGCTCTGGATTAGTCCCTAGTTCTGCTCCCTAGGAGTGACTTAATAGTTCATTGTTCTCCATATCTTTTGGCTCCAACCTCCAGGAGATTCTTCCGTTTCCATAATCCATCATGCCTGGCCACCACTGAATAGAAGTTTACAGGATAGCCTTTCTTTCTGGCCATGCAACTTCTCAGTCTGTTTTCTGCTTATAAAAATTTGGGAGCCAGAGATCTTTTTACATCTCAAACAGTTACAGTCTCAGGTTGATGGCATTTTACCAATATAGGTGCTTTAAAAGTTTTGTGAGTTTCTTGTGTATATGATTTCAGTCAACTCCATGTAGCAAAAGTTACAACTATGATACATTTTGAGATACATCTCTCTCTTAAGACTTAGTTTTGTCTATTTTGGGTATACCAAGCCTCTGTAGGAGCATGCCTTTTAGCTTTCCAGGAGCACTTTATTCAGCTGAAAAGAACAGCAAGGCACCAGTTCAGTTATTTTTAGAAGCTGTAAGAAAGGATGTGACAGCCACCCCTTAATTTAGTCTTTGTCCTGAGACTGATAAAATAAGATGAGGAAGTTTGACTTTTCAAACCCACAAGTTCTGGAATTTTTGGGCTTTCTATAATCTCTCTCAATTCAGCTGGCAAACTGGTCAGTTCTTTTTAAAACTCGACTTTGTCTTACAATATCTTATCCTGCTACTAACAGCTAGATTACACTATCAATATTCTGGCTTGACAGTTTCTTGCCCAATGCTTCAAGTTCATTAGGTACATATTCTGTCTTCCAAATGATCACAGATGAGTTTTGCCAAGCCCTTATCCAAGGGCTTGGATGGCATCTTTCTGGCCTTCCACTACAGTTCCCTCACCATCTGCTGCCTGGTCCCCAAACCACAGTTACATATTTTAGGTTTTTATTACAGTAGTACCCCACTTCTGATACCAATTTCTGTGGTAGCCAGCTATTGCTACAGTAATGCTGCATAATAAACTACCCCAAAACTCAGTGACTTCCAACAACATGCACTTATGCTCACATTCACAGGTCTGTTGGTGAATTGTTGTTCAACTGATCTGGGATGGGTTCAGCAAATGGCCCTGACTTAGATTGCACAAAGTCTAGGATTGGCTGTAGGCCATGGTTTGGCCTAAGGTCTGCCCCATATGTGTTTTCTTTCAGTCCAGGCTGAAAAGGGGCAGCAGCTACTTGGGGATCAGCTCTTCTTATAATGTATTGCTGGAGCACTAGACCAGCTGAACCACACAACACATTTAAAGCTTCTGCTTGCATCAAGTTCTAACATTCCACTGGACAAAGCAAGTTACATGGCCAAGCCCAGTATCAGTGGAACAGGGAAGTATACTGAGTCAACAATGGTCAGCAGGGAAAGGAATGAATTTTTTTTGCCAAATAAGAATGCAAATGATTACACTATGATTCAGTTTTGAGATATTAATGTCAAAAAGAGAAGGAAAATAAATGGATGTTTATCACATACCTTTCTCAATGGTTTTTCAATATATTTTTTATAACAACTCTATGACCAAGTTCTGGCTAATGGGATGCAGGTGCTGTGTGCTACTCTGAACTGGATCCTTAAAGAAAATTGGCATGTTCTCCCGTTGTCTCTTTCCACTTCCTGCTGTCTGTGGCATGACTATAGTAGGAGTTAAGGAGTCACTTGGAAGTGAGAAGTTTCAAATGGAAGCTGCATGTTGGTAGTGGCAGGCTGCCTTCACAGATCTGCACTATTATGTGGGAGAAAAACGTTTGTCACCTTTTTTGTCTGTCTTTGTTACAGCAGCTTAGCCTGTACATAATACTGCTTCTAGATTGTTACACAATAGATGAAAATCCTTCTTGTTTAAACCACTGCCTTTTGGGCAGGGCGGGGAGGTCTTTGTTAAAGGCATTTAGTTTGTTCCTTAACAAATAGAGATTGTAATACTACTGTTTTGATGGTTGTAGGGATTAAATGAGATAATGTAAGAAAAAATCAGAACCTAGTAGACTTTCTTAATGATTAACAGTTATAACAAAAATGATACACTAAGTTATTAACATAATTGATATATAAAATGCATTTAGATTTTTATATTTAAATATGTTTAATATATTTAACATAATATATAAAATACAATTAGTATAGTATAAAAATAATATTAATTATTGTGCATCAAATGCCAGCCATATTCATTGCAGAATTGCTAGTTCTACTGAACTGTCAACCCTAGTCCCCTGAATAGCTCCTCTTTCTTCTGTCTCCATCTCCCTCAATGTAGTAGCTGCCTCTGCCATTTTCTTCTTCAGTTGTGGCCCAATTCAACTTCAACTAGCTCATGCATAAATAGTTCTGAGAATAGTGATGACTTAGAGGTGTCTGAGTGGGAGAACACCAGCCTTGAGTGAGATTTGTTGAGTGTGGTTGAGGTGTTTTGTTGGTTTCCCAAATAAAAGAGTAGGAGTGTTGTGTATTTTATAACCTTAGAACCACATATTCTGGACTTTTAAAATATAGTTCAATCCCTGTCAGACCCCTCTTAAATGCATGCCATTTGGGTTAAAGAAAACAGGGTAGCATGTAGGTGGTTCAAGGAAAATTCATCACCATTTCTGGAAAAACAGCCTTATGCTTAATAACCTATGGGCAGACGATCAATAATATTTTCTATGCATAGGAAGAACAGTATATTTTCATTACATATTCAGAGTTTATAGAGAAGCGTCACGAGAATAGTATATTTTCACCACATATTCAGTGTTTATTAAAAGGTGGCTGTAGTGCCTCAAAGAAAATATGCCCTTCGTTCCTGCAATAAGCATTTGTTGAGCAGCCTCACAAGCTAGGTACTTTGTTGTAGATGCAAAAATGAATGAGTTGTATTTTCTACTTGTAAGGAGCTCACTATCTGATAGTTGCAAGAAGGCAATATATGTACTGCTTAAGAGAGTGGTCTCTGGAGTCAAGAGTCTAATTGGGTTCAAACCCTGGCTTTAGCAACCTTATGACCTTGGGCAATTTACTTAACTGCTTTGTGCCTCAGTTGCTTCTTCTGTCATATGGAGATAATAATAGTAATGCATCTTATAGGGTTGTTGTAAGCATTAAATAAGTTAATACAAGTAAAGCACTTAGAACACTGTCTGGCACAGGTAAGTACCCATTATATCATTATATATTGGCCATGATTAGCTATTAGACTGCAAGTTTCTGAGGGCAGGGCATCTTGTCTGCTTCATTCACTGCTGTATCTTTAGCAGCTAGATTAGGGCCTGGAACCAGTAAGCAAATGTTTGTTGAATGAATGGATGATGAATACAATGACATTCAAGCTTTTAAGCTTTTTGTTCGTTCCTGACCCTCTACCCTCCAAAACGAAGGGTGATATTTATTGAGCGCTTACAATTCTCCAGACTCAGTGCTAAGTTATTTTATGTATTCCTTCATTTGTTCCTGTACAAACTTTATGAGTTGGGTGTAATCATCACATTTTACAGATGTGGAAACTGAGGATCAGAGAGGTAAAGCAACTGGACTGAGGTTGCACAGATGCTTATTGGCAGATTTAGGATTTGAACACAGGACTTTCTTGCTCAGATGCTTGTGCTTTTGAACTACTGCCCTCTCCTGCCTCCTGAAGGCCTTGTAGCTGGCACCATCAGGGCACTCACATACACCAACCTGTGTTCCCTTGTACAGGTGCCATTTGTAGTGTGCAATGAGAGCTGGGCACCATGGGAAAGAATACATACTGAAACTTGCATTTAGTGTTTTGACTGCTGTGCTTCACATGGCTGAGAAGTGGAGAGCAGGCTCTGGCTGAGTGCTGAACGGCTCATTGCCTTGGCTGCTCCTGTCTTCCTTCACGTTCAGGAAACAGAAGATGCAGTCAAACTTTGAGTTAATGGGACTGTTATATTCATTATTTACCCAGGGTAGTACTTTATCACAGGAGCTCCTAAGTGTTTGACAAAGAAAAAGGCATCTCATTAGTGCCTGGGAGGTTATGGACTGGGCAGATGGTTTCTGTTTTCTTCTTTTCCTGGACAGAAACACAAATGTCTCAGACAGTGTGGCAGAAGCTTAAGTTCTGAGACTCTAGCAAACAAGTTGGGTATCTCTTTCCCCGTTCCCTCCCTTACTCTTTGTTAAATGTAAAATGAAACCCTTTCTAGCTTTCTAACAGCTTTCCTGCTGTTATGCAGGTGTTGTTGAGTTGGTATTTACACGCAGCACGGTCCTAAAGGGACAAGAGGGAGCAATAGTTTCTAGATGTATGCTGATATACATGCTTGACCTAGCAGCTGCCCCCACCCGTGGGTGTGTTGGCCAAGTAGGTGGGGTGGGGCTGCGGTCTACAGGTGACCTGGTACCTTTGGTCCTTGGCTAGTGGTGTCCATAGATAACAAGATGTCATATATAGTGTCAGAAGATTCTAGTTAATGTAGGTCTTCCATGTCTAGGAACCAGAGGGTGGAAGAACCATGACCTCAGTAGTTAATAATATCCCTCATGTTGGATGGAAAATATAATAGCCACCATGAAAACAATAGATAACATTTACTGAATGCTTCTGTATTCCTGTGTTAAGCTAAGTGCTTAATGTGCATTATTTAATTTAAGCATCTGAACAATCTTATGAGGTTTTCGTGGAATAAAAATTAAACATTGCCATGTGCTTCTCATTGTTTTAGGCACTTGGGATAGATTAGTGAACCAAACAATGGAGATAATAAATAGTAGACATAATAAGTGCATTATATGGAATGCTACAACGTGATAAACACTATGGAAAAAGAAAAAGCAGAGTGGGGAAAGAGATGTTTGGAGTAAGCACAGGGTAAGTAGAGTGGTCATGAAGAAGATGATGTTGGATCAAAGACCTGACACAGGTGAAGAGGTGAGCCATGCAGAGAGGTGGAGGTAAGGGCACAGCCAGTGCATGGGAGCATGCTGAGTGCTTTGAGGAGACGCAGGGGTAGGGGAAGACTGTGGAGTGAATGGGGGAGTGGAGTAGGAGATGAGGTCAGATAGGTCATGTCGGGGTGGATTGAGTGGGAATGCAATGGCGCCATTGGAGGGTTTTGAGGAAAAGAATGACAAGATCTGATTAATTCTGGCTGTGGCAGAATAGTAGTTTATTTTTCCTACTTTAAAGCCAAGGAAATTGGATTTAGATGGGTTAGATAACCTGCCCAAGGTGACAGAGCTAGTAAGTGGCAGAGAAGGACATTCTTTTAGGTCTAGCTAACGTCAAATCCCATGCCCTTAAAAACTACACTGGATAACTATATTATTTATATGCCAAGGCATTCTTTCCTGCAAAAAGGTAATTTTCACTGATTCCTCATAAGTCTTCCCTCCGCTATACCTGCCTCTCTTTTCCCTGTCCAACCATGCTGGGAGATGGTAATTTTTGTTCAATCTTGTAAAAAGCTTTAATCTCTTACTATCAGGGTATCCTCTCGCCTGGTGGTTTATTTGCAGATTCATCTCATAGTAAGAGAGAATTCCTTGAGATTCTATCTGTCTTTTGTTACACCACTAAGGGAATGGTGAGTGTGTGGAGATAGTGCTTCATGTCTGTGCCCACTGGAAGAATGATTCCAGGTATTGGACACCCTGATACCCTCTTCAGTGGCCTGGAGAGTTGATGGCCAAGGGATCATAGCCACTCAGTGGGAAATCGGCTCTATTTCATTCCTTTTCCCGAACTAGCACTTCTGTCTCAGTAGGGGCCCTGTTAATGAATCAATTAAGGAGCGTATTATTATTGGAAGCTGTTTTCAGACCAATTAAGACCTTTCGACATGTCAGTTGTGATAATAAAAGTGAGTTAAGTCTCAATTTTTCTTTATTAGGGTGTTTATTAGAAGATTGAAATGTTCATTAGGTGGAGTAAAGTGATACATTCATCTTCTGCTCATCAGAAGCATAGTGGAACCTCTATTGTACTCGAGACTAATGTGGTGGCCTTTTTTCATACAGAGAGCTGAGTTCTAACCTTGCTTTGGCTGCAGGTAAAAATAAATTTGTGAGAGTCGCAGTTCTGGCTAGGGAATTTTCTTTGCCTGATGTGTGCCTGGAAATGTCTGCTTGCTTAGGAGTAAGATAGTGGATCAATGATCGGAATATTGATGAGCCATGCATGAAGACTGGGGAGTGATGGAAGCTTGTGCCAGACCCTGTGATGAGCCCAGGGACTAAAATTATAGGTTTTAAAACTTTATAACTTTTGGCCATAAACATTTTCAAATACATACACAAATATAAGGAGTAAATTATTAACATCTGTATAGCCTTCTCCCAGCCTTATCAAATCTTAACATTTCCCCAAAATTTACTTCCATTTTTTGGTTGCTAAAACACTGTAGATTTAGTTGAAGCTTCTTATGTAGCCCTCCCTGACCTCATACCCACTCCCCACCCTGCATTCCCAAGAGTTAATGATCCTCCTGAATTTTATATTTATCATCCCCTACAGGTTTTTATGCCATTATTCTACATACTGTGTGTGTGTATTGGTAAGAATGTAAAGTAGTCTTTTGCTTGCTTCCAAACTTTGTATAACTTTTTATCATATGGTATATATCTTTTTGCATCTTGCTTTTATTCATGCAATATTTTGTTTTGGAGATTTATCTATGTTGACACATGAAGGTTTATTTACTTTCCTTGGTGTATAGTATTTCATTGTCTTCATATTTACCTCAGGGAATTTGTCCATTCTCCTGTTGGTGAACACGTTTACAATTTTTTTCTGATTACAAATAATAACTGCAGTGGATATTCCTGTACATATTTCCTTACGTACACTTGCAAAAGAGCACCCTATACTAGGGTTTCTCACACTAAAAAACATAGAAATGCATTTTGCACTGCCACTTTTGCATGTGCACACACACACATATCCCACAAATGAAAGTTTATTGAAACAATACTTCTATATCCATGAAGAACTCTGATATCTATTACATTCTGTCTATTCTGACCTATCCCATTCTATTTATTTCTTTTAATATTGTATTTCTTTTAAATTAAAAAATGTTGGTTGTGACTCACTAAATCGATTCACTATTCTATGGGTCACTGCATGCAGTTTTAAAAGCACTATTCTGTGGTATATTACCAAAAAGCGAGAATTTTGGTCGTCTTGGTTCCACTATTCATAAATTGTTTTCCTAAGTGGCATGCTCTTTATTTTTAATTTTGGGGTGTTTTGCTTTAGGTATAAAGCTTTAGGTGTCTGCTTTAAGAGATAATAATAATATTTTAAACAAATTCCAATCTGATATTCTCTGATGTTTTATTGAAATTTTAATCTGTATACACACAGTGAGATATTTGGACTTATTTTGATATCTTTGTTTTGTGTTTCTATCATCCTTTTCCCTTGCTTCTTTTATCTTTTTTCCTTCTTGCCTTCTGTCGATTGATAAATTTTCTATATTCCTACCATCAACTTCTTAGATTTTCCCTGCTGGTTTGGAAGATAAAGATTGTGGTACTATTCTTTTATTGATAGCTTCCCCTACCCTTTAAAAAATTCACACTTCATTATAAATATTTATAAGTTCAAGTTGTTAAGTAGTTTTATCCTTCTCCTGACTGTGGACCTAGCACCTTTATCCATTGAGCATAACTCTTGTGTAGCATCTTGTCATTGTCTAGAGTTTAGCTTTATTCGTTCTTTAAACATATAAAAAGTTGTCAACTTTTATGTCAATAGTTAATTAAATTTATTGATTTCAATAATTTTCTGTTCTCAAATGTTGTTTCTTACATTCCATGTTTACCCTCTGAATTCACTTTTCTTCTTGTTGAAGTACATCCTTTTGCATATCTTTTAGTGAGGATATATAGGAAACATACTTTGTCTTTTTGCAATGGAAAGTTACCTTTATTTTGTCAGTATTGAACAGTATTTTAACAGGGTCTATAATTCTAGGTTGACATTTATTTTTCCTTAGCATTTAAAAGACATAACTCCACTGTTGTCTGTCTTCTATGTTGGTAGTGGGAAGTCTACAGTCATTTGAAATGTCAGTTTTTAACTTTTAAGGCAATCTGACTTTTCTTTCTGGAAGCTCTTAAGCTTTTTCCTCCCTTTTCTCTCCCTTTCCTTCTTGCTGGTTTGCAGGTTAACCAGGAGTGTCAGAGGTGGATTTGTATTTCTTTTTCCTGCTTAGTAGTCAGAGAATAGTCTTGATTTGATGACTCTTGCATTATTAAATTTTAGAAAATTCTTAGTTTTCTATTCTCTTCTGGAACATCTCTCATTTTGTTAGAAATCTTTCATTCTATTCTTTGTTTCTTAACTGCCTTTTAATGTATATTTTCTCTATGATATATTCTGAGTGAATTTCTTAATATAAGTTTTCATATATGAATCATCCTTTTGAATGTCCATGCTAGTGTTTATACCATTACTTGAAATTTAAATTTTAATGATATCTCTCATTTATAAGGTTTTAAATTGGGACCTCTTGATTTCCACTCAGTTTCTGTAGTTTCATAATTTCTTGCCCTTTTAAAATAGAAACTGTGACTTTAGTCTCTCTGAGTTTTCTAAACATAATTCTTTCAAAGTCTTTTCAGACTGTTTTATAAAATTAATTTAATCTGGGATGGATTTATGTTCCAATGGGTGATTCTGTTAACTGTTTTTCTTAATATTAGATTTCTTCCTGTGTTTTGAGATTTTAGTGTACTGGCTAAATATTGGGGATTTCATTTCTCTCTCTCTGTCTCCCTTTTCCCTTTATACATCTTCCATAGCCAATGGTTTTGTCATTTGCCCCACATTTGTCCATGGCACCCTTGGTTGAAACCATTTATGACTCTTGTTCTGAAGGAACATTAGTGATAGCACAGATCCAGTCACCAAGCCATGAACCACTGAGTTCATTTTTTGATGGAGAGAATATGCCTGGGTCTTCTAGCCATCCTAGGCCTACAGTTTGTTAAAAGCTGGGCCCTGTGAAACTAGGGGACAGAATAATCTCCCTGCCAAGCTCCTGGTCTAAAGCAATAAACATTTGTTTATTACTTTGTCTAGGTGGCCAACTTCCTGGTTACAATTATTTCTATCTAGATTCAGAATCCAGTAGGCTGTGGCTTTAGCCCCACTCATTATTTTCTATTTCTATTATATTTCTGGTCCATAGAGCCCTTTATCTTATTGAGCCAACTTCTGCCTTTTCTTTTTTACTTTCCGTTTTTTATATTTTATCTCTCATTGCTAAATGCTTGGAGCAGAGAGTGCTACAAAGTGGACATTCCCTGTACATGCTTAATGGTCTCTGTTCCCCCTTCTTCAAGGTCAGTTTTACAGAAGAGCTTCTAATATCCTTTCCTTTTTCTCTGATCACATTTAAGAACCAGACCTATTTTCAAATTAGTTCCTTATACTTTAATCTCATGCTCATTTCTTTATGCAGATATCCGGTGTGGGCTATATGCCACTTCTGGATGGTTTGGCCTGAGACTTTTAGGGTTCTGTTGACTCATGTGGGTTGGTTAAGACATGTGAGCTCTGGAGTTCAACCTCCATCTGAATCCCCAGAATAACTGTTACCCGATATAAGATCTTGGGTAAGTTACATGAATACCATGATTTAGTTTCCTCAGGTGTAAAATAGAGATACTAATTGAACTGATCTCAAGAGTTTATTAAAAGGATTAAATGAGATAATGCCTATAAAGTGTTTAGTTGTTTCTTGACCTGATAAGCATTCAATAAATGTTGAATGCAATAATTATTCTTACATTTACAGATAAATCTGGACATAGTTATCAGGATGGGAAGGCTGCTGGAGAATTATTCTGAATAAAAGACAGGTAGGACAATAATGGGCCATTGTGAGGGCACCAATAGAGCGAGAAAAATTCAGGAAAGAGACCAGAAAGTAAAAAATGGTGTCCTTTGATGCATTTGTACCCGAAATCTGTATGGCTGTTAATAATTCTCCTAAAGTGAATGGCTCTTTCATATCCCAAATATAACAGCTGATAGGAAGAAGATGAGTTTCTAATTTTGTTGAACCAAAACCTGAAGCTTAAATCCTGTGGCAGTGAGGGTACACTAAAAAGAGCCCTGTTCTTGGTAAAGGCAGATCTGGGTTTGGTCTTGGCTCTGCCTCCCTGGATTACTTATGCCATTTCTTTAAGCTTTGGTTTCCTCACCTGTAATATGCAAATGGTAATTCTGCTTCTTAGGGTTGTACTGGGGATGAAGTGAGATAATGTAAATACATGATGCATCACAGGTACTCAGTGATTTTTTTTAAAAAGAGACAGGCAAAGGGATTTTATGACAAATGCTAAAATACTATCTCTGGATCTCAACCTCAGTCCACATTTGTGTAATTCTTTCTGGCAGGCTGGCTCCCCTCCAATCTTCCCTACCTTCATGGTTTCTGCAGGCAGGAAGCAGTAAAGGAACAGACTTGTGAATTAGTAAAGATGTCCTGCGGCAAAGGTGGTGAAGCTTCATCGCACACCTGTGTGGTAGATACTGCTCTGAGGAGCAATGGCTTTTTGAAGTGCATAAGGTTTTTGATTTTAGAGATGGAATGATCTTAAGTCTTAAGATAAGGATCCATTCTTAAGACTTAAGAGTTTGAGTGCTAGAGGTTGGGGCATGCGGCTAATCCTACTTTCTCCCTCTTTGGTTTTTTTTCTCTCTACCAATATCAAACTCTCTTTGGGGCTTTTCAATACTGTTCCTTTTGGAATTATTTCTCACCCCTTCCATAGACTCTGCTCAGTTTTCTCTTTCAAGGCTACTCTTTCATTTACTTTGCATTAAGGAGTTAACACAGAGGGGTAGGGAAAAGGGATAGACAGGATTGTTTCTCAGAAGCAGCCAGAAAGGGGACTCTTTTAAGACCATTGAGTAGGGAGACTGCTAAGTTTTTACGTTTTTTTCCCCTTTCCACTTCACTCCTAATTCAAGTGTGTACTCACTGCAGTACAGCAGGCTGGCATCTTTAAATCAGTTATTTCCAGAGGGGGTTTTGTGATTCTAATTCAACTCTAATCCTAGCTCTAAACTTCTCAGAATTTTCAGCATAAATTCTTGCTAACTGTGAAAAGAATATGCTATGTAGCATTTTTAGGGTGAATGCTAGGGAAAGTGCATCATAGAGAATCAACACTTTTCAGACTTTGGGCACCATTTAAAAAATGGTGATTGAAGAACACTGTTGTAGAAACCAAGACATTCACACCTATTCATTCAAGAGAGAAACTGTCAAAGTAAGTGTTTCCCAAACTGGCTGCACATCAGAATATTTTGGGAAGTTGTTTTAGCTTCAGATTCCTGGTCCCCACTCCAGATTTACTGTAGCAGAATTTCTGGGGATGGGACCTGATACTTTGGATTTCTAACGTGGGGCATTGAGCAGGGAACAGGTGATTCCCATTCAGTCTGCAGTTGGGAAATACTAGACTAAATGACTAAACGACCCTCACGTCTGCCATAAAGTTACATTAAGTTGAGAATTTCACAGAATCTTAAATTTCTATTAACATTTTGAAACCTGGTAGTCTTTGCCCTCTTTCGTTTTTCCCAAGGGAAGACTGAATTGGCTCATGTAATAGCTTGACATCTCTCCGAGAGACAAAGATCTTAATTAAACACTACTTTTAAGCCAAAAACAAAAACAACTAAAACCAGTGCATCCAAAGTTAGGCAAATCATGAGTAGGACTGGACTCTCACCCCAGTAAAGTGGCGGAGAAGATGATTGTTTGCTGAGGGCAGAGAAATGTATGATGAATTTATTTCACATATTAGAACAGTTGTTGTTAACCTGGCAGAATGTTAGAGCCGCTCTCCAGAGCAGTTAAGTCAGCATCTCTGGGGCAGGGCCCAGGTGTTGGTATTTTTTTTTAAAGAGCATCCCCCTGCGAGTCTAATATGTAACTGGGTTGAGAACCACCACCGCATTAGCGGCAAAGACGTGCTCCCAGGGGGAAAGATAGGCAGGCAGGTTGTTAAAGCAACACAAGTGAATCTCCCTGGCTGAGAATAGCAGCTCCTTTCTCATTTAAACAATCAAGCTTGGTGGCTCATTCTCTGGAATCTCTGAGGAGGCTGAGCAGGGATGGAGAGGAAGAAGGAATGAGACAACAGGATTTGCACTTTCATGCCGGGTGGGCTCCTTCTAAGGTCCTAAAATGTGTCGCTGTCCTCATTCCCATGCTCACCCTCCACACTGCTAGAGTTAATGACTCTTCAGTTTAACCTCAAAGAATCCAAAATAGGACAACAATATTTATCATGACAATACTCTGGAGCTTTTACAATGAGGCTGACCTGTGGAGCAGGCGGACTGCAGAGAATCTTATCTTTACCTTTCAAGAAAGAAATAGGCAAGTTAAACAAAGTGTAGGAGAAGAGGTGAAGAGTGGGGCTGGGCTTCCTCTATCTTCCCCTGATCCTCAAACTCCCAAAGCATTTCTGGATTACAACAGTGAATCCAACTCTTTAGAGCATGAAGACCTCAATTTAATGTCACAACTTTTGTGCCTCTCACATTGTAGTCATCTTATAATGACAAAATCTGTAAACACACCAAGGTGTTATGTGCATTTAAAATATGCTATCTGCTTGTGCAAAACACTTTTTTTTTGATTATTCAGAGACCTCTTAGAATAATCCCAGGTGTTTTTGGTCCTCCTTCTGTTCCTTCTTCCCTCCCTCTGCCTATCCCTCCCTTGCTCCTCTCCTTCCCTCTCAGATACCTCCTCCTCCTCCTCTTCCTCCTCCTCCTCCTCCTTCTCCTCCTCCTTCTTCTTCTTCTTCTTTTATTTTCTAACTTAAAAAGAAATCTTCATAGTCAGGAGTTGTGCTGAGGTAAGGAATGCTCTCAAGCTTGATGAGTCCCAGATCCAGAAGATGCCACATTATCCATATTGAGGAAAAACTGTGTTCTAATCTTACCTTGGTGTCAAACGATCTCTCAGCTTTTGACTAGGAATTTAGCTTTGGGAACTGTAATTTGTGTTAAGTGTCCTCTTCCATAGGAACTGAAGTCAGGAATCACACCACAAATCTTTAGCAAGAATATATGTGCTGAGTTTTCTGCCCTTGCTTCTATACAGTTCTCCACTAATGACAGCCCTACTCACCCATTTTAGCTGCTAACCCGATTTCTTCAGGAGGAAGCAGAAAGGACTTTCTACTTCCACCTCCCTTTCTTGGCTCAGCACAAGTGTCAGCTTATAGGATGAATAACTTTCAATGAGAGTAGCAGCACTGAGGAGAAGATCCTTGGGAGGAGTCTGTAGCACCTCATTTCCATTAACTCCATCTAAACTGCAGTAAAGCAAAGCAGTGTGCTTGTTCTGACAATGCAACTTGAGCCTTGTTGTCTAAGTTGAAACAAGTTATTCAGCCTCCATGCCCCTACCATATGGACATTCTGGAGTTTCTCTTTCCCTTCTCCCTCCACCGTCTCTCTCATGAACTCCACCATACAAAGTCTGTGGCATACAGTTTTGTTCTTATTAAATGCTGCCTGCTGTTATATTATGTCTTCTGCATATTAAGGGCAGAGGGCACATCCTCACCACATTTTTATGTGGCCCAGTGCCCAGTGCAGGGGGTAAGCAGTGCATGCTTACTGATGGAATGGGCTCTCCACCACTGCTCTGCCTTCTTCATTTCTCCTTTCCACCATTTGTTTCAGTTTTACAATAGCAGTCTGCTGGGAAAATGCTCATTTCTAGCAAGGCTATTTCAACCCAAGTCAGAGAGGAGTGCTTTGACTTGGACGTAAAGACCTAGCTGAGGGGAAAACTTGACCAAGAAAACATTAACAACCAGCTGACTCACTGCCCCACAACACGGTTTTGTGATCACAGGAGGGCTCCTGTGGGGGGCCCTGGATCTGCAGAAATTATGTGTTCCTTTTTGAAGGCACTGTGGGAAGCGGGGTGAGTTGAGGAAGTACTATGGGTTTGGGGAAGGCTGGCTCTTTAAAGACCATGAAAGGCCTATCAGAAATGCCCGGAAGACTGAAGGCTGAACCAAAGCATCCCCTCCAAACTGGAGTTCCCTGAATATGTCTCAGAAAGAAAGGCTGTGCTAGCAGGATTGGAGAGGGAGCAAAGATGCTAATGAAGCGTGAACTGGCTGCTTTCAGTAGAGCCTTCCGGGCACCATGCCACCATCTCGCTTTCTTTCCTACCCATTTATTTATTTATATTCTTAATTAATGGAAATTTCAACTCCCATTAGATCAGAAGCAGTCAGTAATAAACAACTAGAGCATTAGACAGGCAGGGCCACTAGGGAAGGGCTCAGGCTCCTCATTCTACTACTGGATTCCAGTCACATGGCTCGGGCATAGGGAGAGAAAATCCAAATGTCAGTTCTGTGTAAGAGAGCTGGGACACTTCAACAGTGGACCACCAACCTCTATGGTATCTATGAGTTTCCTTTTCTTTAGGTAATATCGAGAGATTCCTTATGCTGGAATTAGGCAGCCCAGATTTTAATCCTATCTGGCTGTGCAACCCTGGGCAAGTTGACCTACTTTTCTGTGTCTTATTCTCCCCTATTAAAGAAGGTAAAGTACCTATCTCAGGGGTGGTTTTGGGTCTTAAAAGAGATAATGTTTGTTAAGCACTTGGCACAGCACCTGGTCCACAGTGTGTGCTCACTGGATGTTAGCTACTCTTACCATCTTCAGAAACGCACATGCACATATCAACACTGCTCCTTCCTCAGGTGTCTCAAGCAGCCCAGAGAAAGCTTCTAGGGAGCAGGGCTGGTGAGCATCCTCCTTCAGGAATATCTTGGGCGCTCCACTTCTCTGGGATCTGGCACCTGATTTGTGATTTGTTTTGGGGGTCATGTGGGGTTTTTAAATCCATAGTCTTGAATCACCAAGCCTACTGGAATCACTTATGAAACCTGAAAACCTCTGCTTGGTCATAATCCAGGACTTGGACGTTAACATAGAATTTAGGCACAGCCAAAAAGTCATTGATGAGCCAAGACATGGTAGAGTGATAAGAGCTGTAAGAAGCAAGCAATATCACATAGCTAGAGAAAAGCTCCCCAGCTCAGATCTAAAGGAAGGCTTTAGGGGGCTCCTAGACCATGAGGCCAAGCCCCGTGGAGGTGGGGCCAAGAGAGTGTGATTGGAACTTCATGCTGAGGTTGCAACTTCTGGGTTTGGTTCCAGACTCCACAACTTACTATAGGATCTAGGAACAAAGCTCATCACCTTTCTAAACCTAAGTTTCCTGACATGAAAAATCAGAATGATAATAACAGTGTTCTCCCCATAGAGTTAAGAGAGGATGACATGAGAAAACTTATGAAGTGATTAATAGAATGTCTGCAAGTTCTCAGGAACTGTTAGCTGTTATGATTAGATCTGCTTTATTCATTCTTGTATATTGAATGCCTGCCACAGTGCCTGCTTATAATAAGGGCTCAAGAAATATTTGTTAAAGGATGAAATGGAGAATGTGAGACATGTGACAAGTCACTAACATTTTGGGGCTTGGTATCCCTGATGGAGTGGGATTCTACTGGTTGGCCTTGCATGCCACTTCCAGATCAAAATACTGGGATTCTGTGCCAGGTTCACTCATGCCTTCTGGGTCTGTCCCCCTGGGCCTGAGGGTGGTATGCTGTTTCACCTGAAGGAAGAAATTTCCCTCCCTCTTTCTGGAGAACATGACACCACGTATTGACAAAGAACTAAGGTCTTGGGTAGTATTCAAGAGAAAAATTTAAAATGCTGTGTTTGAATCTTTTTGGGTAAGAAGGATCCACTGGTTATCTTGGATATGCTATTAAACTTCATTTCTAAAGAGAAGGGGTATCTTGAAAGGTGAGCAAGGCAGTAGTTTGCATTAGGAAATATTAACTGGAGCACAATTGGGAGAGTATTGTTATCCCACCTGGTGAATCCTTGCTTGCCCTCACCTTGAGTACCTCATTCACATTGAGGCTCACGGGATTCAAATGCCAGCTAACCTCGGGTAGGACACAGTAGAAATATGAAAGGTCCTTGGAAGGGCAAAGCAGATGAATATGGAGGAAGAGGTGACTTCTGCATCAAGAAAGATGAAGTATTTCATTCTGAAAAAAAGCAGAGGAGAGGGGTGAGCACTCTCCGAGGTGCTGAGTATAATGAATGGGGAGCAGCAAGCCAATTGCAGGCTCCCACTCGCCCTTGCCCCTAATGGAGAGAGAGGAGAGAGAGGCAGCACTTGATAAAATTAAAAGGGAACAAATTTAGAACTGATGAAAGAAAATGCTTTCCGCACAATGTATAATTAACCTATGAAGGAACCTAACCTGCTTGCTATTAACTGAGGCAAGTGGTTAGCTGGGCTTTCAGACGGTTGCAAAAAAAACAGCCGCTATGGTTGTTACCCTGGTTAAGGCTGCAATTCCTGGGGTAATCCATCCTCTGCTGTAAGACACAGAATGATGGCAAAATTGAGAAAAGGCACATCTCCTGGGATATATAAAAAAAAAAAAAGGAGGGGGGGAGATGAGATTGGGCATTTAGACAGAGAGGATATCAGCACTGCAAAAAGCCCATAGAAATGACCCAGGGAAGCTCTGAGATTTGTCTGAGGTCACACAGTCACTTAGTGAATGAGCCCAGAATTTTAGATTCCTGACTCTTCAGCCATTTCTATTTCCATTACATGTGGCCCCCAAGAAGGTTTTGAAGGGTTGCAGTTAGTGCCAACTCTTGTTTCTCCCTTGCTTTTCATTCTCTTCTGTGCTTGCTGCAGAGTTAGTGGGCAGTTGCCTCCTATTAAAGGGTATGGTTGGCCTCTGGTCCCAGGAAAACATCAGGACAGGTTGGTCTGGGGAGCTGTCGAGTGTGTTTGTTCTGGGAAGAAATTCTATCCCACTCTACATCCCTGTGATCTCAAGTCTACCACAAAGAGCACATCAACAGTACATAATAGAATAGAATAAGAGAAACTTGTGGGGTGAAGTTAGGATTACTGGATTCAAACATCATCTTACCACTTCCTAGGTGTATGACCTTGGGTACCTTGATCTCTCTGAATCTCTGTCTCATTATCTGACTACTACCTTCTTCATAGATATGTGAGGGCTAAATGAGAATACGGAAAAGAATTTAGAATGCAGTGGTACACAGCAAACATTCAAAAACTGGCAGCTAAAATTATTATTAGGACTGGAATTAGCATGAAATGGACCTATTGGGAGAAACTCTTGTTTTAATATTTTAGATCTATCTATCTATCTATCTATCTATCTATCTATCTATCTATCTATCTTCCTATTATCTACCAATCCATCTATCTATCATCTTATTCTTTTATCCTCTCATTCACTCAACAAATACTTGTTGAACACCTTGTATGCACTATGTTAGGTCCAGACATATAATGATGAATAAAATATTTTCCTCCCCTCCTAGAGTTAACAATTAAGTGAAGACGATCATGCAAAAAGAAAAAAAATTCCCTGCAATGCAATGTGACACACAGACTGCATTAGAGGTAGGCATCTAAAAGGTATTGGGGACTCATAGAAAAAGCTCTGGTTCATCAAACAAATATTTATTAAGTACTAGCTATGGGCAAAGCACTGTGATAGGCATTTGTCAAGTTACTCGTCAAGTAAACCCAACCCTTAGGAACAGCGAGATCTTGGAAAGACATTTTATACTTATTGGGAATCCCAGAAAACATTCCAAGAATCTGAGCTTGCATTGACAATGTAATCAAACATAGCTCCAAGTGAGCACTATTTATTACCAGAGAACATTTTGAATCACTCAAAAGTGGTTCAGAATAACTCAAAAGTGGTTCAGAATGGCTTTTGTTGTCTTGGTGAAAGATGATGGTCAAGAAGCTTCAGAAAATAATCAAGAAAGACCCTGGAAGACATCCAGCACTCTTCTAAGAATTCTGTAGGCTCTGGGCTCTAGATTCTCTTGCTTTGGGGCCTTATCCTAGATCGTTGCAAACATACCAAGCATATGGTGTGATATAAATGCTTCTACTTTCCCCAGTAAATTTATCTCTTTTTGTTGCTGTAAAATTTGAAATTACTTTCTAATTTTGATGTTAAAATTACTTATAATGGGTGATTTTTGACAAGGACATTTAAACTTAGGAATTCTCATGGGATCACAAAATCTTAAAATTTTTTTAGGGGGGTGAATACTAAATTGAACAATTAATGAAGTTGACATAATGTTACATTTGTAGATGTTCAATTAAACACCTAATTTTAATTTTACACTTTCATTTCATATTTGGAGCCAATTTATTTTGTTTTGCTTTGTTTTTCAGGCCCAAGACATTTCCATGGGCCTTTGGAAAGCTTTCAAACTGGAGGTCTCCTGCCTCTCGATGGAGGAGCCCTGGTGGCAGCAAGCCTTGTCAGCCAGGCCAACACCCATCCCTTGCCTCAACCAGAGGACCACTGAGGCTGACCTGGTGAGGTGGACCCTTTGAGAAGACTGCTGTTGGTGAGGTCCACATTAGGGTAGATTTAGGGGCATGCTCCTTCTACTTTTTTCTTTCTCTCTTTTACCTTCTCTCCTGCCTATGACTTTGTCCATCAATGGCAGCCAAGAGAAGCCAGCGGCTCCCTTAGACCCAGTCCACTCAGCTGGTGCCACTGAAGACATTTCTGATCTCAGTGAAAACATCATGGAAGGAGGGCTGACCACAAAGCAATATTTGTGGAAATAAAGGTGATTATGTAGACACTTTGATTAAAACTGGGAATACAAAATGCTTGCCATGTATTCTTTACAAAACCAGCATCCTAATGTCTTTTCAGAGTAGCCAATGTGGAATGAGCTGCTGAACTTTTGTCATTGGTAAAGCTGTAGTGAGTGGATAGACTGCTGGAATTTTCATGTTAGATGGCATCAGAGGTGTGTTCTGCTCCACTGCTGTTGCCTCTCCGCAGAATGCCTTTCTGCTGTCTGCGTGGTGGTTGCATCCCTCCCATCTCAGCTGCAAATCACCTCCTGTGATTCCTTGACCTCTCTGAGACTGAATGCTCTTTCTTTTGTGCTCCCAGTGACTTTAATAGTGTTCACATATCCATTAAAGCATTGTCCACCTCCTGTTGTAGTTGTTTGTTTTACTGGCACATTTGATACCCACTGTGAGCTCTTTGTGGGCAAATACCTTCCTTGCCTTCATCTCTATGTCTTCAGCTCTGAACACGGCACTTGGCACATAGTAAGGCCTAAAGCAATGAGGTAACTGGTTGTAAACCAAGGACCTTTCTTTAAGTACTGATTTTTGGTCCTTTTCAACATTGTCTAGCCAAGCCAGGAAAGACTGCATGCCCAGTTAATGTTCAAGATGTCATGATGAACATTCACCCACCCTACAGCATCCATCTTCCTTCAAATGTCCCCAAATCATGAGTCATCAGCTTCAAGTTCTACCACTGTCATAGATATTTTAAAAAACAAGATAAAGAAGCAAGAGTGCAAGTAGGAACAAATACCTCCAGTAGTAAAAGTGAAACAAATCAATATCACTTCTCAGTGTCCAGAGATGCTTAATAGGCAAAGATCACTGCTAGATTATAAAAAATGTGTTTAGCAAGCAGGGAGGGCAAATTTAAGTTTCAGGAGTCAATATCTCAACTGCTCTTTTCATCTCAGAATGATGTAAATTTTCCTAGCATTAGATGAAGAATATAAGTCTGTATCCACAGGATATGATTCTGAAAGTGGTAGTTTTGCTTCTTGGGACAAGGTGGTGTGAGCTGCTCAGGGTGACTGGGGACTTTCAGCTGTGGATGGAGATGCCTGTTCAGGCACTTTCATTGGCTTCCCTCGGCTCCTATGAGGCATCATCTCATGTACCATCGCCTGATTAGATTAGGATACAGCTCCTGCTGACAGCCTTGCCTACCTCTCCACTCTCCTTTTCAAACTCCTTTCCAGGCATTTCCCTCTCAGATCTTCTGGTCAGGACTTCCTAGGCTACTTGGGCCTTCCCTGGATGTGCCGTGTGTGTTCCTGCTCACATCTTTCTGCACATGTCTCTCTACCCGCCTAGTATGTTCCACTCCCCAGCTTTCTACACAAGATTTGTTCTTTGGGACCAAGCTCAAAGGTCCCTTGAACCCTCAGCTTCCTGGAGGAACTAATTTATTCTTAATCTTTGATCCTACATGGCCTTATGTGTCCCTTAATTATGGCACTTACCACTTTCTGTCATAGTTTCTACAATGATAATAATTAATCCATCAGTGAAGCTCATCAGCACTATCCTCAAAACATATCCCAAATCAACCACTTCCCACCACGTCTGCCTTGACCACTCCAGTGCAAACCGCTGTCCTTTCTCATCATGATTACTGAGATCACCTCTGAACCAGTCTCCTTGCCTCCATGCTTGCCTTCCACAGAGGGGCTAGCGTGGCCCTTATAAAGCATGCATTAAATTGAGTCACTCCTCTGCTCAGAACCTTTAGTGCTTCCCATGTGTATTAGCCCAGGCTCTCCAGAGAAACAGAAACAGAACAGTACACACACACATACCTCCCTATATCTCTATCTATATCATCTATATCTATATCTATCTATAGGTATATAAAATAAGACATTGTCTTATACAATTATGGGGCCTGGTGAGTCCAAAATCCTCAGCATGAGCTGGCAGCCTGAAGACCCAGGGGAGCTGATGGTGCAGGGGAAGTCTGAAAGCAGTCTGCGGAACCATTTCCTCTTGATCCATGAGGCTGGTCCTTTTGTTCTATTCAGGCCTTCAATTGATTGGATGAGGCCCACCCACATTAAGGAGGGCAATCTGCTTACTCAAAGTTCTCTGATTTAAATGTTAATCTCATCGCAAACACCTTCCACATTGACATATAAAATTAACCATTCCATCCCTGTCAGCTTGGAACCCATACACATCTCCTTAAGTCATGCTTAATCTCCAAATAAAGACAATAATGAAGTCATATTTCTACAGAACATTAAATAGCTATCCTGCCTACAATAAAAAAACAAAACAAAACATACTAACCCTTTTCTCAGAAGAATGTAAGTCCTTGGATGCATCCGTAGGGCATCTCCTATACTGAAGTATGAAATGGTGAGGCAACTTGCCCAAGCCACCCTGTAAGAGTCAAGACTATCTGGTCTCACAGCCCACTCTTTAGTGGTGTCTGTTCCCTGACCCAGTTGTGATCTCTGTAAGGATGGCAACTGTGACTTGTCTATCTTTATTTCCCCAGTTCCTTGCACAAGGTTGGCATTAACTAAATGTTTATGAATAGAACGCATTCCAGCTTTTTCGTCTTCCAGGTGCTACTGTGGTGACTTCCTGAGGCTCAGAGGTCAGAACTCCTAGTGGGTGACCTTGTACTTAGCCTCTCAGTGCAGACCATGCAGGAAAGAATTCAGACTTCGCCATGAAACAAACTCAGGCTCTTTATTTACTGCATGCTGTGTGATCTTGGGCCTCAATTTTTCCATCTGCAAAATGAAGATACGAGTAATATCTGCTTCCAAGTATTATCTTTAAGGTTAACTAAAATAATGTATGTAAATCATTTAGTTCTGAGATTTGAACACACTAATTGCTCAAAAAATGCTAGCTGTTATTATTTGCTGACCTTGTTCTGAACTTCTGCAGCACATCACTTGTTATTTGCACTTGGTCTATCACTTCTCAAATTCACAGTGTGTCATTTACCTCAAGATGAGCCTCTGGAACATGGGGGTGGGGACAGACTATGCCTTGCACTTCTGTGTTGCTATGCAGGGCTGAGGCCAGAGCTTTGTGCATCATGGTTGTTCAGTACTTAAATGAATCAATTTATTCCTGCAGCTCCCACAAGGGAAGTTTATGTCACCAGATCTCCACGATGATTCCATGAAAGTCTGAAGTAGGTTTCAGATGATGGATATGGGCATTTCTGTCTACACCAACATTCAGGGAATCTTGGATTGTAGGTCAGTGGTTTGGGTGGACCAAAATCAGAATAAAAATGTATACTTTAGCACGTGAACCTATGATCACATTTCTTCAAGCTCCTGTCCCTTATTTCTTTTTTTCCGTAAGTATCATAGTAGTGCAGGTGTCAGACAAAAATGCTGAAAAATTCTGATTTGACCTGGATTCCCAAACACTTGGAGTATAAGTCAAAGCACCCAGAATTCCAAAGGCATTAGACCATTATGCAAGTGGAGAGATCTGGTAAGGGCATAGGGAACAATGGTAGAGACATATTAGAGAAGATAGGGAAGAAGGCGCTTGAGCAGAGATCTGAATGACATGAGAAACCAAGCTGCGCAAGTCTAGGGGGAGAAGGAGCAACTCATGCAGAAGGAAGAACAGATGCAAAGGCCCTGAGGCACTGAATATTAAGTGTGTAAGAGGAACAGCAAAGAGGCCAGGGTGATAGGAGTCTAGTGAGGAAAGGGAGGGTGGCTGGAGATGAGGGAGGTGAGGAATTAGAAAGCTAGATCACCTAGAGCTTCACAGGCTAGGGGAAGGGCATGGATCGTACTGTGAGTGATTTGGGAAGCTTCTGGAGAGTTCTGAGCAGAGAAAAAACATGGTATGATTTATGTGGTTTACTTTTCTAACATTTCTTGGGCTTCTTTGTGGAATGTAGCTTGTAGGGGGAGAAGAATGAAAGTAGGAAGTCCAGTTAGGAAGCTACTACATAATTTGGGTGAGTGACTGTAGTGGTTGGTGGAGGTGGAGGTGATGAGGAAGTGATTTATTTTGAAATATATTTGAAGGTAGATGTCACAGGATTTTTGGATGAATTTGAAATGTTTGAAGAAGTATAAAGATACAGGATAAATAGAGAAGGCTTTTTCTTTTATCTGGAGCAACAAATTGAATGATTCAACTCAATGAAATGAGGGGGACTTGGAGAGGAAAAAGCTTTGGGCAGCTGTGGAAATCATTCAATGTTGGATGTGTTAAATTTAGACATCCTAGTGGAGATATTGAATAGGAAGTTGGATAGAGAAGCCTGAAGAACGAGGGGGAGGGCAGAGCTAATGATACACATATTTTGGAATCATCAGCAAACAGAGGTATTTAAAGCCATAGAAGTGGATGGGGTTATCTAGGGAGTGGGAGAGAGAGAGGAAAAGAGAGAGGAAAAGAGAGACTTTTCAAAACCTCTATCCTGGGGCACACCAACGTTTAGAGATTTGAAAGAGAAGGAGCTGTCACAGGAGACTGAGACATGGCAGTGATGTTGGAAGAAAATAAGAATGTCGTGTTTCTGAAGTCAAGTTAAAACTCCATTTTAAAGATGGAGTGATCACCTGTATCAGATGTCCCCAGGAGGCCAAGGAAGGTGAGCACTAAGAATTTGCTATTGAGATAAATGCAAGAGTCCTCAAAGAACCACTGTTTATTTTTAGAAAAATACTGGAAGCATCCCAAAATGTCTGTCAACAAGAGAATGGGTAAATTATACTGTGTTTGTACAATGGAATTCTATTCAGCTGAGAAAATGAATGAGCTAGAGTAACATGGATGTATCCCATAGACATTATAGTAAGTGAAAAGTTGAAGAATATATGCAGTTGAATACCATTTATAAAGTCTTAAAGCATGCAAAACAAATCTATCTTGTTTAGAGGAAGCTACCAAGTAAAAATAGAAAGGAATACATGGGAATGAAAAGTGTGAAATTCAGGATTCTAGTTACTTCAAGAATGGGGGAAGGGGAGGCAATCTGAGAACAATACACAGAAACATTCAATTGTATTGGTAATATTTTTGCTTTTTAAGCTTGGTGGTAGGTGCAAAGATAATATTGAATCATTTATACTTTTTAATATTCTAAATATTGCCTGAGAAATTCTAAGTATAAAAGAAAGACAATAATTTAATCACTGAATTTGTTGATGTGAAAGTCATCTGTGACTTAGACAAAAGAAATTTCAGTGAAATGTTTACTGGGCACGCAGATTGATTGGCATGGGTTCAAGAAAGAAAGGTATGGAGAAAGTGAAAATGACAAAGAAAACTCTTTAGAGAAGTTCTGGTATAAGAGGGGAGGAAAATGGACTGATAGCTGGAGAGGTACATGAGGTAAGGGGAGGTTTTATTAAGAATGACTCCAAATGTAAAGTTTGCCAAGGCCAAGTAACGTATGAAATTAAAATATAGTTTTTGTTTAATTATTTATCATTAGCAGATAATCTAAATACCCTTGTTTCCCTTTGGTGTTTTGACATTTGGCTTTTGCTAGTATTCATTAGCATCTTACCCAGTTGGGGGAAGAACTCAAATCAGTCTCTTTGGATATTGGCAAAAATAATTTAGTAAAGGCTTCACTTGGGAAAAAGTTGGAAACCACTTATTTAAATGACACTTGAGACTATTTGTGGATTAATAATAATGGAACATTGAACAAAAACGTTACACAAAATGTGTAAATTATTTCAGATGCTTTAGAGTACATGGTTTCTGGAATTAGGGAGATTGTTCAAAATGATATGTAAAAGTCATTGATATCCATAACTTTCAAGAAAACTTCTCGAAGAAGGTAGATTTGAAGAGGCTTTTCATGTGATTGTTATTTTGCATATAAGATCTATTACCATTAAGGAATGGGTGTTGCGTTTTCGTTTTCATTTTTTCCTAGTAACTGTTGCAGATTTATAAAGATCTTTTCACCTTATCTCCCGGAACCCATTCAGACCAAGGATATACCTCCCCATCAGCATGTTAAGAGTTACAACAAAATACATACGTATTCTAATTCTAAATACAACTTGTAATCTATTGTGTGCCATGCACTGTTCTAGACATTAGGGAAGATTTTATTCAACTCTTACAACCTCCGTGCAAAGTATGTTTTATTATCCCAAATTTACAGATGAGGAAACTGAAGCAGAAAGGAGTTCCACAGGTGGTAAGTTCTAGAACTGGGACTGGAATGCAGGATGTATAATTCTAAAGCCAGGGCTTTCTCTACTTTTCTGTGCAACCTCTAAGAATGGCTGTAAGTAGGTCCTTGACACAGAGTCACCTTAAACCCCATCCATGGGGTGGCCGTTTCTGACAAAAAGGCCATCTTCTCCTTGGTTCGTGATGTTTTGTGTTGCCACTGCAACGCATCATGAGATGTGACCATTCATGATGGTCCATCATGAGACAGGAGTGACCATCATAAGAAATACAGTAGTACACCAGTTAGAAATTTTGAAGTCTGCAATTAATTGGGAATAAAACTGTGACTGCACGTTTTGAGGCCTTTTACTTTGAAGAACATCCTGTGTTTTTAAAACATCCACAGTGACTGTTGTTGTTCTATATTATTTAAATGAGTAAGTGTCCTAGTTTCAGGAGAAAGGAATTATTTTTTTCATCAAATTTACTGCATATCTGTTTAAAGAATGTGGCAACAGTGTGCATAAATCTCCAATCAAAATATTACAGAACAAGTCAATTTTATGATATTAAAAATGTATGGCCAGACACAATATGCTGAAAATATAAAATTACCCCATGGTGATTTTTTTGCTCTTCTTATATTGGACTGTTCAGTCCCGAATTAAGTCTTGGGCAAAAATATACCAGACAAAAAAGGAGTTAAACTTGGCTCTGAACAATTAAACTGGTGTTATAAAAGTATGTCTATATAATATGCCAACATTGCAAATATATTTTTATAGCAATAGAATTTTTGTAGTATCTTAAATAGATTTTGAAACATTCAAATTATATATGCCATTACAAATAATAATATTTTATAGTTATTGGATAGCATCCTAATATAGAAAAATTTAAAAACTCCTTTAGTAGAAAATCTTCAGATGTTTTATGAGCAACCAGGAAACTATTTGGAGAATTTCTAGTGTAATTGGTACTTTGTGTTTTGGGGTAAGATCAGCACATCAGTGAAAGTCCAGTTGGACTTTTATATAAGCAGGATGATACTTTCAGTTTTCAGAACAGAGACATCATCATTATCTTCTTTCATGGAATATCACCACCACCATCACCACTGTGGTGACACTGGAATGTATGATTACCTTCCAGTAACATGTAACTATTAGGCATTGTCCATACATTATTTACTTCTCTATCTAAGCCCTATGAGATGATCCATATCAGCCCCATCTTATAGGTTGAGAACCTGAGGTTTGGAAGGTTAATTAATTTTCTGTAGGTGACACAGCCAAGATCTCTGCCCTTAAGAAGCCTGCACGTATGTAATGCTTGGCAATTCACAGCCCTATCCCAGCTGTTTCGTCTTGGACAGCTCTCACAACAGCTCTGGTATGGAGGAGCCCTAGGAGGTATGCCACTCAGAAGAGCAGTGGCTTCTCAAGGTCATCAGTATTGGGACCAGGCTTTGAATTACTGACTTGTGTTCACAACCAAACTGCACAGAAAGCTTCACTGTGAAACAAAAGCCCTTTATTGATTGGGCCTGTAATGGAACTCCAGGGGGGAATGTGGATGACAGAGATAAGAAGAGGGGGAGTGGAAAGGAATTCAGAGAAAACACTTCATTTTTCTCGGAGATTTTCTCTGCCAGTCAGTCTCCATGGCTTTACCTCTGATTCTTAGGAAGAGAGGCTTCAGGCAGAAACTCAAAATGTGGATTTCACACAAACCCTCTGTGAGATTTTGGGAATACCCAGAAGCTCACTTTCAGGAATGTAAATTTGGATCATGGTCCCAGAGGGTGTGTGGGTGAAGGGAAATCTTCCCTCTTGAGTAGTGTGGCTTCAGCTGAGTGGTGCTGGCAGAGGGAGAGGCAGGGTAGGGCTGTGCATAGGAACTGGTTCTATCATTGCCAGGAAAGGCAAGCACATGGTGGTGCACTGTGGGCGGGATTGGAGCAGCCAAGGAGACAGAGCACTGGATGCAACATGGGTGTGGAAGGTTCCGAGTTTTCCCAGAAGTCACTGAAAAGACCTTGGGGAGGCATGGTACTAAACTAGAGAAATGAATATTACAACTGTAATCAAGGCCGAATCTCTGATGCATTTCACAAGACAGGCACAAATGTACCTTTGGAGGGTAGAGATTGGGATAGGTGTGGGATGTGGAGGAAATCAAGGAAGAGAAATATGTGGGTTATTGGAACTTGGCTGGGAAGTGAGCTCAGGGTGATTAGGGGATACTAAACATGGACAGGAGGAGAGTGAGGTAAGAACAGAGAGGTTAGTTGTAGGTTGTTCTGGAATAAAGTAATACAAATTTGCAACATGATTCTAGACGGTATGCGGGTGAAGGGAAGCCCTTTTGAGTGGCGTGTCTTCAGCTCAGAGTGTCATGGGTAGAGGGAGACATGGGATCCGGCTAGGCATAGGAAATGGCTCTATCATCAGAAGGAGGTACAAGCACATGATCTCAGATAGATGCAGTTGTTTTGATAAGCAGTGGGTATCACTTGAAGATTTGAGATCAGGTTAGTAGGGTGATCACAGCTCAGCTTTAAAAGATGAATTGGGAAGTGATATACTAGAATTTTTAGAGTGGGAAGAGTCTTGGAATATGAAGAAACTGGTCAGGAGTTGTTTTTGACAATACGTGGGTACCTCATTTAGCCCAGGACAGAGATGTCTGAGAATGGAAGTGCTAAGTAAATTGGTTCCATAAAGACTCAATATAGCATATCAGCAAAAACATGACTCAATAATGCATTATGGTGCATAAGATGCCTATGGGCTTAGGGGATGGAGGGAGGAGAGGTTAAAGAGGACAATGGACTATAAATCCCAGTGAGCAGGGAGAACTGGTCTTATAGGTATAATTGAGTGAGGATACTAGAATGATGGAATTTTTTTGTGATTAGATAGTTCACTCTTTGGGGGATGAAACAATTTCTGGTGAACACAAGGTATCTGGGTGGAGAAGTTCTTTGCAGTTGAGAAAGTCAGAGTGTTTGGAACCCTCAGGATAGTGGCAGAACTTGGTGAGCGTCCCAAAGATACCAGCAGATGAGAAACGATGTCCATGAGGGCAGTAGGTGACAAAGCTGATGAGGACTGAGCATGCTGCAGGGAAAGGGAGTTGGGGTTGTTTTTTAAGAGGGTGAAATAATGGTCTGGGAGCTGGAGGTAAGAGGATTTGGGGCCTGACTTTCAATTCTGCATGCCTTCCAGTTTCAAATGATGTGAGTAACAGGACCACCCACTTGAGATGGTTGCAAGAGAATTAGGTTTTGGGGACAACCACATTAAGATCAGGGAGTAGGAAGACCCTCAGTGAAGACATTAAGAGTGTAAGGTAATTTGTTAATCAAGGAATCGAGACTCTAGAGAGCATAGGGCAAGGGCTTTGGAGAAATGTGATGCTAGCACTTGGATCAGGGAGGAAGAAACACCAAGCTATTTAGGAATCAGGAAAAAAAAAAAAGGACGATCATCAGTAGGACCTCAGTTGGAGAAGAGAGTCATGTGGCTGTTTGCCAACGTAAGAGGTCCCAACAGTTTTCTAGTTTGAGCGGTGAGGTGCTGCCTGGCCCCACAGGATGAAAGTGAGGCCGGGTCTCTGGGTGGTGATAGCACGAAGGAGCTCTTCTATGTGTAGGTGTGATCTGTGTGCAGAGACAAGGCTGGGTGGGTGTCACATGCTCTGAGCTTTTGAGACTACACACCAGAGATGTAGGGCTGGGTTCTGACAGGAAAGTTTTGCTAAAAAAAAACTTGTGTCACCTCTATGCATAAAACCCTTCACACGGCACCACATCCTCTTCATCCTACAGTGAGATTGCTTTAACACAGTTTGCAGGACCCTCAAACATCTGGCTCCAGCCTCCCTCTCCAGACTTCTGCCCCTTCCTTAACAAATCATGTTCCAATTATCCAGAGATGCTTATAATTTCCTGAACATTCTTTACAGCTCCTGACTAGAATTCTTTGTTTCCTACACACCTTTCCCTCTCCTCTACACAGCAATGGTCCTACAGCCTTCACTTTGAAGATTTAGCTTAAAGAATCTCCTTCACCAGGAGGCTTCTCTTGACCACCTTATGTTGGACTACATGCCTCATCTCTCATAGAACCTCCATCCTTATCAACACCCTCTTCTATCAATACCCTCTTATTATCTTTGTCAGACTTAACTCTCTGTATTAAATGTGCCACATAATGTGATCTCCTTTACGCAGAAAATCTCCACCAACAGCACTTGAGTCTGAGAAACTTTTGAGCAAGACTCGTGTCTTATTCACCATCATATTCTCAGTATCTTGCATGATACCCAGCACATAGAAAACTATCAGTAAGTATTCAGAGAATGATGGACATAACAGAAACTGAATTAGGTCAGTGTTGTGGGGGAATGAAATGAAGAATGGATTCTAGGGACATTTGATAGAGAACTGATAAGAGTTAACAGATGTATTAATGTGTAAGTATGCACATTTGTGAGTTTAGTGGAGAGAAGAAGGACTCAAAGTCAGCGACCTGTTACTCATGAGTAATATTTACTTATCTTTACTCAATAGCCCCAGAAAACCTGAGTGTTATCCTCAGGATAGGAAGCAGCTGGCGAGGTTGTAATGGAAGAACCATCACTGGAGATTTATCCTCTTTCCTGTAGGCATTTAGTAGAAGAGAATTACTGTATTATTATTGGTATTATTCTCCTTAATACATGAATGCCATAGATTTGTTTAGGCTTAATTTCTTTAACATAAAGTGGAAGAATCTCTATTACCTCCTCTCAATCTCCCAACACTTTTCTTAAGTGAGTAAAGTACACATTATTCCCATTTTGCAGATGAGAATTAGGGGGTGGTGCTTACAATCTCAATAGGGGCGAAATAAGCATCAGAGTGCTTCTTCTAGCTTCCATCTGCTGTTTTGCACAGAACTGCTCTGCTACCTCTGAGGGTGAGGAACACACACTAAACAAGAGATTATAGTTGGTTTCCACTTCATTGTAGTTTTTAACAACATACGGGGATTGGAAGTTAGACCTGTTTTCTGTGGTTCTCAGGTCTCTGCAGCCCTTTTCATAGAAAGAAGTTGCTCTGGCAATCAGCTACTATGGTGGCATGTGGCTATTTGTAACTTCAAGGTTACAATTTGGCCAACCGCTTCACCATTTCATCCTAGAGTTCTTTCAGACCCTTGGGTGGGTGCCATGTATTCCTGGTGATTTATTTATTTCTAAATTTGCCAATTTGGTCTAAAGCATCTGTTTTTTACTGAAATTTTATTTAACCTAATTTCTATGTTCCAAATGACAATTGGGAGCTAAGAAATTCTTCAGAGTATTTCAGATTACATACTTTCTAAGTAAGGTTGGGGTTTATGTAGACCAAGTCTGAATTAACATTGACCAAAGATGCAAAATATTCATCTGTTGTGGTTTATATCCAGATGGGAAGTGAGGTGAAATATTCCTCTCCTGTATCAAGGGTTGTGATTAGGGTTGAGGGTTGATTAGAAATAACAGCAATCTTTTAGTCATGAGTGATACTTACTCCTCTTTATTCATCAGCCTTGGAAAATCTATTATCCTCATCTTTCTACTGAAACTATTATGAAAAAGTCAACAAAGAATTTCCTGAATATCAAACCCAAATGGTTGGCATCTCTTTTGTTCTTCTGGAATTTTCTGTGACACCTGTCACATTTTCAGGCCATAATCCTAGGATTATTTATCTTTGATTTTTCTTTCTCTTTTATTTCCCTAATGATGATGATCACGTGGTTGTTCTTTTGTTAACTTTTCAATGGTCAGTTGCAGTGATTGATTTTTTTAATGTTAAATCAATGTCACATTCCAAGGATAAATTCTACTAGGTCATGATATATTATCCTTTCTATAGTTTCTTGATTTCTTAAGATATTGTTTAGGAATGTAGCATCTATGTAAATGAGGGATATTGGTTGGGAGTTTTGTTTTCTGACAATGTCTTTGTTTTGGTATAAGGAAAATATTGGTCTTATAGGCTAACTTGAGAAGTATTTTCTCCTCTCTGTAATTTTTTGGAGGAATTTGTATAGAATAGGTATTATTTCCTCTAAAGTTTGTTAGAATTTACCAGTGGAACTATCTGGACCTGGAGTTTGCTTTGTGGGAAGGTTTTCAAGTATAAGCTTAATTTCTTTAATAGAAATAAATCTATTCAGGTTACATACTCTTGAGTGAGAATTATAGTTTGTGTCTTTCAAGAGATTTGTTCACTTTAAGTTTTCTAATTTATAAGCACAAAGTTGTTCATAATATTCCCTTATTATACTTTTAATATATGTACAGTCTGTAATGATGTCAACTCTTACACCCACTACTGATAATTAGTGTTTTCTTGCTGTTGTATTTCCTGATCAGTGTTGCTAGAGGTTTATCAATTTTATTGATCTTTTCAAAGAAGCAGCTTTTGGTTTCATTGCTTTTACCTATTGTTTTCTTGTTTTCTATTTCATTAATTTCCATTTTGATCTTCATTATTTCCTTTTTTCTGCTTACTTTGGGCTTAATTTGCTCTTATTAGCAGCGTCCCACAAATTCAATATATGTATTTTCATTTTCATTCAGTTCAAAATAGTGTTCTAATTTTCCTTTTGATCTCTCATTTGACCACGAGATATTTAGAACTGTGTTATTTAGTATCTGAATGTTTGGGGATATTTTCCATATATCTTTCTGTTATTGATTTATAATTTAATTCCATTATGGTCAGAGAACATATTTTGTATAACTTGAATCTTTTAACATTTAATAAGACTTTGGTTTATAGCCCCCAATGCTTTCGTAAATTCAATGGGATTCACCTTTGGGGGATCACATTTGCGATGGTCAATCAGCAATACCCTTGATAGCAATTTACAGCTTTTCGGTGGGCAACACCCAAATGGGCTGCTCCTCATAAAACTCCCTTGCTTCCTCTTTTTGTCTTCCCAACCCCTTATGTCCCTTGATGCACACAGCAAGCATGAAGTTCACTTGCCTTATTTGATAGAATGAGAGGGAGGAGTGAGGAATTAGGCTAAATAAAGCCAGGAGAGAGTGAAGGAGGGCAAATTAAGCAGTAATCCAAGGAAGGCTGAGCCGGGACTATAACGAGATATTTTATTTTTTGGCTCATAAACTGACTCTAAAGGCAATTCCAAAAATGTTTTGAGCAATGAAAGCATTACTGTATGAAAAGTGTAGCCTTGGAGATTTCTTTGAATGACAACACTCATTTGGATGTATGAGTTCCTGAGTGCTTTAGAAAAAATTAATCATTATTTTTAGTTAGATATGTAACTATTTTTGTGAACATTTCCAACTCAGTGCAGTGCGAGCATAAAACAATTTTTCTTTCTCTGATCACTGCCTTCAACCATATTTTGTCAGATCTAGCTTTACTGTCTTCTAATAGTATCATGAACATTTTGTCAGAGCTTTCTGGTCACCTGTAGTTATTAAGTCCAGTAAAAACCTTATCTAATATTTTAGCCCACTTCTGGGATTGACTGTGGCTACTGATCTGCAGTGAAGAAAAAGCAGTGTTTCTCCCCTTTCCTCTTCTCTTCTGTACTCTTTTTATCCTTCAGCCTGTTGGGAAGAGGATCAGAGATTAACAAAGGGACAAGTATCTCAAATTCAGCTGTTGCCAAGTAAGGTGCTGTGTGTGTATGGAAGACAGGGTCCCAGTAAATCTTTTACAGGAATTGGATACAGGGCCTGTATAAAGGGCAGACTGGCCTCCCAGGTGAACATTTGCTTATGCAGTGGTCTTGATGAACTGCACTTGGTGTAGAATTAGCCTGGATGATTCACAGGGTTTTCCTTTTGTCTGCCAGAATCACTCACATTTTTGATACGAAAAACAGTGAATGTTTAGTCAACTGATCTACTACCCCTCTCTCTGCCTTGCTGTCTTCCTTCCACTCATTTCTCATTGGCTCAAATAGGCATCACATCCATTACCCAAGCAAATACTCAATAGGAGAAGAGAGGCCTTGTCCGTTTTTGCTGCCCTTACATTTATCTTCGAGGATGACAAGGACCTAAGTTGGTGGGAAGGATAAAAAATCATTGTACTCCCTCTAATTCCTGTTGTGTTAACAACACCTCCTAAATCTCAGGAATTTTAAAAAAACAAAGAAAAAATTCTTGTTTAAGTTACTTCTCTATCACTAGTTGGTAGGGAGGCTGTATTCATTATTGCTTACGTAGAAGCCACCATTTGAATGGTAACAGACGGCACTGGCCTAGAAGTGACACGTGGCCTACCACTAGTCACATGGTCCTGATGTAACAGAAGGGTTGAGACATCCTACCAACCCTACTATGTGCCCAAAAGAGAAAAAAAAGTACTTTATTGATAGCACTAATGATTACCATATGTAGTCTCCATTCCATGCCTCCAGTGCAGTGGTTCTCTCTCTCTCTCTCTCTCTCTCTCTCTCTGTCTCTTTTCTCCTCTCCTTCTCTCACACTTCCTCAGTCTTCTGCTTATATAGACAGTTGAGAGGTGGGGGTAGCAGGAAAGCAGCTGAGACGATGGTTGAGAGGCAGAATCTTATTCCACATATTGTTACACACGCATTCATGCCACACACATTCATATGCCTATGAATCACACCTCAGCAAGGCAAAGTTCAAGACTAGTGCAGAGATGGAAAACCTTGGGTTTGTAGATTCATAATCCAACTCAACACCAATGATTACATCAAGTAAGTTCATTAAAGAACTATTTGTTATGCAGACTGTGTTTATAGATCCAAAAATATAGTCATATGGCCTGAAAAATTCAAATGTACTTCTGTGAGCAATGAAATGAAATAAAGAACCCAAACTGTTTCACACAATCCTTGGGTTTACAGTGTCTCAGACTCCAGCCAATAAGAGGAGATACAGTTGAAAAGATCACTAGGTAGGGTCATTCTCATTTAGACTCTGTTGATATTTTAAATTGCTACTTCCATGGGAGATACCAAATCCATAAGAGAGACACAAGCTGGTCAGGGCTCTGGGTTCTATTGATAGAATTTTTATATAAGCAAAAAATGACAGATACCAGGATTCCATACTACAGTTCTACAATCCTATAAATATCTCCTTCTTCTTCTGGAAAATGTGTCTGACCAACACATATGAAGCAATGTGACAGGCTAGTAAAAGAGAATAGAGGTTTAAATGTCAGCTAAAACAATGTTCATTTCCTTAAAAAAAATCATTTGCACAGCTCTTCAAGCCGCCAAATGGAACCTCTTGCGGTTTGAAGTTCATCCAGAAAACCCTTTTGCAAAATATTTGCTGAAACACTGTAATGTAGGAATAGTAAGGGATTAAGGCTTGTTTGCTTTCTCCTCCCCCACACCTATCTTCCCTAAGCTGACTTCGGCAGCCCAGAATCTTAAATCTGTGTGTCTGAGACCCAGATTCCAAAATCAGCATATTGCTTCCCACCACCACTAAAAACTAAAATATTACTGAAATGTCTCACTTCTAACTAAAATCTGCCTAACTAAGCAGACCAATGGTCTTTCATACAATTCTACCAGCCTCCAAACACCTCCAGTAGATCCCCTTTTAAAAAAATTGTAAATTGATAATTTACATTTGCATGAATTTATGGGGTACAAAGTGATGTTACGATTTATGAATACAACGTGGAATAATTAAATAAAACTAGTTGACTTACCCATCACCTCAGATACTTAACATTTTATGTGGTGTGAACATTTGAAATTACCTCTCCTAGAAATTTTGAAATGTTTAATACTCTATTATTAACTGTATTCACTGTGCTGTGCAATAGAACTAAAAAAAAAAAAAATTCCTTCTGAGATTTTGTATCCTTTGACCACCATCTCCTTATGCTCCCACCCTCCAGCCTGTGTAACTGCCATTCTACTTTCTCATTGTATGAGCTCAGTTGTTTTAGATTCACATAAGTACATGCAGTATTCATCTTTCTGTGCCTGGCTTATTTTAGCATAATGTTCTCCAACTCCACTTATGTTGTGGCAAATGAAATAATTTCCTTTTTTAAGGCTAAGTAGTATTCCATGGTGTATGTATACACTACCACATTTTCTTTATGCATTCATCTGTTGATGGACACTTAGGCTCATTCCATAACTTGGCTATTGTAAACAGTGCTGCAATGAACGTGGAAACCCAGACATTTCTTTGACAAACTGATTTCAACTCTTTTGGGTAAATACCCGGAAGTGAGATAGCTAGATTATATGGTAATTCTGTTTTTAGTTTTTTGAGAATGTTCCATACGTTTTTTCATAATGGCTCTACTAATTTACATTTCCACCAGGTGTATAAGTGTTCCCTTTTCTCCACATCCTTGCTAACACTTATTCACTCCACCTGGTTGTGGGAGGGACCAGGTGGAGATAATTGAATCACGGGGGCAGTTTCTCCCATCCTGTTCTCCAGATAGCGAGTTAGTTTTCACAGATCTGATGGTTCTATAAGGGGCTTCCCCCTTCGCTGGGCACTCATTCTTCCGCTTCCTGCCACCACGAGAAGAAGGACGTGTTTGCTTCCCCTTCCACCAAAATTTTAAGTTTCCTGAGGCCTTCCCAGCCCTGCAGAACTGTAAGCCAATTAAATCTCTTTTCTTTATAAATTACCCAGTCTCAGTTATTTCTTCATAGCAGTGTCAGAACGGACTAATACAGGGTCCTTGCCCATTTTTAAGTTGAGTTTTAAAAATTCTTTGTTTTTGCTATTGAATTATTTGAGTTCTTTTTATTATTTTGGATATTAGCTCTTTTCCAGTTGTGTGGCTTGTAAATATTTTCTCCCAATCTGTAGGTGTCCTTTGCACCCTGTTATTTCCTTTGCTGTACAGAGGCTTTTTCATTTGATGTAATCCCATTCGTCAATTTGTGCTTTTGAATACGTCTCCTTTTGGACCTGTATGAAATTTTTTTTAGCTATGTAATCTAGGAACAGACTTGCTAGGTTGCAAAATGTGTGCATTTAGTATGTGTAAGTAGTGGAAGGCTGTTTCCCCTGATAATGGCATTAGCCTGTATTACGATCAGCAATGCATGGGAATTCTAATATAACTAATTCCTTCCCCCAACAATTGGCATTATCCAGTTTTCTAATTCTTGCCAGTCTAATTGGTGTAGAGTGAAATCTTAATGTTGCTTTCATTTGCATTTTTTCTGACTATTTATGAGTTTGAGTGTCTCTTGATATGCTTCTCAGGTTTTGGATTTCCTCTTCTAGGAATTGTCTGTTTATATTAGTTGCCCATTTTTCTAATAGAGATGCTCTCCTCTTGATGTTAATTTGCAGTTCTTCCATATTCTAGATATTAATTCCTTGTAGTTTTAAACATTGAAAATATCTGTCTTCTAACTGACTTCTTGGTGTTTAATGCACAGAAATATTACATTTTGCTGCCATAAACTTCACTGAGTTATTGTTTTAGGATTAACACTTAAAATTTTTAGGAAGTTCTACATTCCTACATTATAAAGATATTCTATATTTCTTCTATGTGGTGTTAATTAGGGATTCAGTTGTTTTTCTCTACTGAATCAGTTTCTGCCAAAATGGCGAATTCTTTCCTCATTGATTTACAGTACTACTTTCTTGTACATTCTCCTATAATGTCATAGATCTCTGACAGTTTCTTTGGTCTATATACCTGTTTTTATATTAATACCACAGAGAATTTTAAAAATCTATTTTCTAACAATACTTTGCAGAGGAAGTGTGTTCCATTTAGTCTTTTGTTTTAATCATGACTTTATCTATTGGTACTTTTTTTTCATGTACATGTTAGAGTATGCGTATCATGTTTCACAGAAATTTGACTTAAGATTTTAATTCAGTTGCCTTAATTTATATATTAATTTATAGATGATCAACACCTTTAGACTATTCCTCTATCCAAAGGCATGAATCTTCTTAATTTATGACATCTGTATTATTCTCCTCTCTGTTCTTTATTAGAGTTTTACATTTTCTTTACAGAGGTCCTGTGTACTTTTGGTGAGGTTAACTTCTAGATACTTTGTAGTATCGAGTTTGTTGATATTGTGATTGGTGTTTTCCTTTTTTCAAAATAACATTTTCTTGTTGAGTTTTGATAGCACAGAGAAATTATTTTTATTTTTAAGGTCAATCTTGTATCTGGCAATTGTGTTGGTTCTTCTAGACGGATGATCATATCTACCTAGAAGACAATTTAATCACTGGCTTTCCAATCCTTATCTTTCTTTTCTTTTACTTCGCTTATAACATTGATCTCCTGTACTAAGTTAAAAATAGTAGTGAAGATGGAATGCATCATCCTTCATAGGTGTGAAACCTTATCAGCTGTTCCTTCTGTACCAATTGCTATTATTATATATGATGTAATTTATTTATATGCATTTTAACAAATTATATGCAATTACTACATAATTTTTCTTTATACTGAATGTAGTAAATTATGTCATTAGATTTTTGATACATTTCTTGATAACACCCTTTGAGCTTGTTACACAAACCCCCCCACACATCGTCAATTCTATTTTCTACCATTTTGTTTAGTATATTTTCCTCTAAATTAATAACTGAAATGGCTCTACAATTTTCCCCTCTTACATTGTGTTTATCTGGTTTTAGAATCAAGATTATATTTTTCTCATAAAATAATCTTAGCAGCTTTCACCTCTTTTTCTATTTTTAGAAACAATGTTTAAAATTGGAATTCATCATTCCTTGAAAATTTTATAGAACTCTCCCATAAACTATCTGGCTAGTTTTGGGGCAGGAAAGTCATTGCATTTCCTTTCTAGCTCTTCTAAGTATTTGTTGCTTTATTTAAAGTTCCAAAATCTCTTTTTTTTTGTCTTTAAAAATTGTTTTAGGCTTTTATTTGTTTTATCAACGTGTTCAAATATATTAACAGCTATTTCCTTTCCTTCCCTCCCTTCCTTCTTTCCTTCCTTCCTTCCTTCCTTCCTTCCTTCCTTCCTTCCTTCCTTCATTCCTTCCTTTATTGGGAGGGCATGTAATTTTTCTCTTGTATGAAAATCAGTCTCGTCAGATGGCTTTTATATTTTATTTTTAGTAGGAAGCAAACAAAACCTCTTGAGTTGTTAACCTTCTGTTACTGTTATGTTCTCTGTTTCATTGATTTCTGCTCTTACTGTTAATATTTCCCTACTTTCTATTTCTTTGTGCTTGCTTTAAGACTCTTTCCCCCCAATTTTTTAGTTGCATGCTTAGATAATTTATTTCTAACTTTTCCATTTCCTGATAATTTATTTAAAACTCTAACTTTTTCCTCTAGGTATGGTTTTACTAATCTCCCATAGATTTTGTGGTATTTTAATTATCATTCAGTCCTGAATATTTCTAAATTTCCTCTATTATTTCCTGTTTAACCCAAGAACTGTCTAATAAAATGTGGTTTCATTTCCAAATATGCTATTTAAATTATCTTTTTGTAGATAATTTCTAATTCTGTTTGATAATTGTTGAAGAACACAGTCTGTTTGATATTGTTCTTTAGTAATTTACTGAGATTGCTTTAATGATCTAATATGTGGTCTAGTTTTGTTAATGAGGATGAGCTAAAAGTTATATTCTCTGTTTATTGGGGCGTACTTACCATGTGTACTCTTTATATACTTGCTAGAGTTTGATAATTGTTATTTAGGATTTTGATATCTCTGCTATTTTCTTATGCTTGAAATATTCATTTCTAATAAATCTACCAAAACCAAACATTTTTATTAATATATTTCTTCCTGCAATTTAGATAACTATTGCTTTGTACACTTGAAGCTGTATTAGATGCATGTATGTTGGCTCTACCATCTATTTTTTTTCTTTCCCCTTTTATGAATAGGTGATGTTCTTATTTGTTCCTTTTCAATTTTTTTAGCTTTAAAACCAATCTTAGATATTAAGATCACTATCAAGCTTTCATTTGGTTCATGTTTCACTAGTTTATCTTTTCCGTCCTATTTCTAAACTTTCTGTGTGTTTTTAAGTATGCATCTTGTAATCAATATATTGTTGGATTAAAACGATTAGAAAGTTTCTATCTTCTAATTAGTTTATTTTATATTCAAATGACTATTACATTAGAACTTAGTTCTATTATTATCTTTTTTATTTTTTCCATTTAGTATATTTTTCTTTTTAAATTTTTTATTCCTGCTTTTCCTTGGATATATTCATATTCTTCTAATTCTAATATTAATTTTGTAGTGGCTGCTCTTAAGAGTCATATTTGTATTCTTTATGATTTTCAAAGTCAGCCTTTCTTCTTCCTTCTCTCTCGCCTGTCCTTCCTTCCTTCTCTCTTTTTCTAACTCTCTTTGTTCTCACAAAACAAATATACTGGCAAACTCTTCTCTCTCTTAGTATCTTCACTTCTCTACCTCTTATCATGTTGATTTTTCTTAGAATTTTAGTTTTTGATTATTATGGGTGTTTTTCCCTTTCTCTTGTCTTAGCTTTCTTTTTTCTTTTCTTTCTTTTTTTTTTTTTTATAGTTTAAGTTCTGGGATACATGTGCAGAACGTGCAGGTTTGTTACATAGGTATACATGTGCCATGGTGGTTTGCCAAACCCATCAACCCATCATCTAGGTTTTAAGCCCTGCATGCATTAGGTATTTGTCCTAATGCTATCCCTCCCCTTGCCCCCGACCCCCACAACAGGCTCTGGTGTGTGATGTTCCCTCCCTTTGTCCACGGGTTCTCATTGTTCAGCTGCCACTTATGAGTGAGAACATGCAGTGTTTGATTTTCTGTTCCTGTGTTAGTTTGCAGAGAATGATGGTTTCCAGCTTCATCCATATCCCTGCAAAGGACATGAACTCATTCTTTTTTTGTGGTTGCATAGTTTTCCATGGTATAGATATGCCACATTTTCTTTATCCGGTCTATCACTGATGGGCATTTGGGTTGGTTCCATGTCTTTGCTATTGTAAATAGTGCTGCAATAAACATACATGTGCACGTGTCTTTATAGTAGAATGGTTTATAATCCTTTGAGTGTGTATATATATACCCAGTAATGGGATTACTGGGTCAAATGGTATTTCTGGTTCTAGATTCTTGAGGAATTGCCACACTGTCTTCCACAATGGTTGAATTAATTGACACATCTCAAAAGCTTTCTCTTTTCATTAAAAAATCATACTAGAATATTTTATCAACTTTGATTTCCATATCACTTGCAGTATCTCCTAGATTTATTTCTCTTATTATTTGAGCACTTCTTCCAAATGTGTCTTTGCTGTGGGTCTTTTTTATTTTTTATTTTGGCAAGCCTCTAGGGCATTATATATGTTAGAATATTTTATTATGTCCTCACATTTAAATGACAATTTAATATACTTAATTCTAGGTTCAAAGTTCTTTTCCTTCAATGCTTTAAAAATATTTCCTCATTGTCTTCTTTCGTCTAATGTTGCCATTGAAAAGTCTAATGTCAATCTGATTCTTGTTCTTACTAAATGATTTCTTCATTCTAGAAGCTTTAACATTTATTTTTTTTCTCTGTTATGCCTACAGTTCTATATGTGGCATCAAGGGGTGTGTGTGTGTGTGTGTTTTATGCTTATCTCTTCTGTTTAATACTGTGTGGAGGTTCTTTTGATCTTAGGTTAATTAATAATTCTGAGAACTTTCTGCCCATATTTTTTCACATCTTTCTCTTACTTTTTCTATCACATTTGAGGATTCCTGTTATCTGATGGTGACACTTTTTTTTAATCCTCCTTATTCTCAGTTCTTAATTTTATATTTTCTATCTTTTTTCTTTTCTGTGGTTTTTTCTTTTTTTTTTCTTAAGACAGGGTCTCACTCTGTCACCCAGACTGAAGTGCAGAGTACAGTGAACATAGCTCACTATAGTTGTGAACTCCTGGGCTCAAGCAATCCTCCCACCACAGCCTCCTGAGTGCTGGGACTACAGATGTGCACCAACACACTCAGCTAATTTTTAATTTTTAAAAATTTTTCGTAGTGTCAGGGGTGTCTCACTGTTGCCCTGCCTAGTCTCAAATGCCTGGCCTCAAGTGATCCTGCTACCTCAGCCTTCCACAATACTGGGAATTTTAAG
Source organism: Theropithecus gelada (assembly GCF_003255815.1). NCBI lineage: Eukaryota > Metazoa > Chordata > Mammalia > Primates > Cercopithecidae > Theropithecus > Theropithecus gelada. The sequence goes on from NC_037668.1 coordinate 188,320,683, forward strand.
TTCAGGTGTACAAGTGCACATTTGTTATACAGGTAAACTTGTGTCATGGGAGTTTGTTGTACAGATTATCTGATCATGCAGGCATTTAGCCTAGTATCCATTAGTTATTTTTCCTGATCCTCTCCTTCCTTCCACTTTCCACCTTCTGAAAGACCCCAATGTGTGTTTTCCTGTACATCCATGTGTTCTCATAATTTAGGTCCCACTTATAAGTGAGAACATGTGGTATTTGGTTTTCTGTTCCTGTGTTAGTTTGCTAAGGATAGTGGCCTCCAGCTCCATTTGTGTCCCTGTAAAGGACATGAGTCCATCCTTTTTAATGGCTGCATAGTATTCCATGGTGTATACAAACCACATTTTCTTTATACAGTCTATCATTGATTTCTTTATACAGTCTATCATTTAGGTTGATTGCATGTCTTTGCTATTGTGAATAGTGCTGCAATGAACACATGCATGCATGTGTCTTTGTAATAGAATGATTCATATTCCTTTGGGTATATACCCATTAATGGGATTGCTGAGTTAAATGGTATTTCTGTCTTTAGGTCTTTGAGGAATCTCCACACTGTCTCCTACAATGGCTAAACTAATTTACAATCCCACTAACAATGAATAAGCATTACTTTTGCTCCACAATTTCACCAGCATCTGTAGTTTTTTGACTTTTTAATAATAGCCATCTGACTGGTGTTAGATGGTATCTCATTGTGGTTTTGATTTACATTTCTCTAATGAACAGTGATGTTGAGCTTTTTTTCATATGCTTGTTGGCCCCAAGTAAGTCTTCTTTTGAAAAGCATCTCTTCATGTCCTTTGCCCACTTTTTGATGTTTTTTTTTTTCTTGTAAATTTGTTTAAATTCTTTGTAAATTCTGGATGTTAGACCTTTGTCAGATGGGTAGATTGCAAAAATTTTCTCCTTCTTTAGGTTGCCTGTTTGCTCTGATAATTTCTTTTGCTGTGCAGAAACATTTAGTTTAATTAGATTCCATTTGTCAATTTTAGCTTTTGTTGCAATTGCTTTTGGTGTCTTTGTCATGAAATCTTTGCCCATGCCTATGAATGGTGTTCCCTAGGTTGTATTCCAGGGTTTTTACAGTTTTGAGTTTTACATTTAGTTCTTCATCCATCTGGAGTTAATTTTTGTATATGGTGTAAAGAAGGGGTCCAGTTTCAATCTTCTGCATATAGCTAGCCAGTTATCCTTGCACCATTATTGAACAGGGAATACTTTCCCCATTGCCTGTTTTTGTCAGGCTTGTTGAAGATCAGATAGTTGTAGGTGTGTGGTCTTACTTCTGGGTCCTCTATTCTGTTCCATTAGTCTGAGTGTCTGTTTCTGTACCAGTATCATGCTGTTTTGTTTACTGTAGCCCTGTAGTATAGTTTGAAGTTGAGTAGTGTAATGCCTCCAGTTTTGTGCTTTTTGCTTAAGATTGCTTTGGCTATTTGGGCTCCTTTATAGTTCTATGTGAATTATAAAATAGTTTTCTCTAGTTATATGAAGAATGTCAATGGTAGTTAAATAGGAATAGCATTGAATCTGTAATTTGCTTTGGGCAGTATGGCCATTTTCACAATATTGATTCTTCTTATCTATGAGCATGGAATTTTTTTGTGTGTGTCATGTGTGATTTTTTTTGCATGATATTTTGTAGTTATCCTTAAAGACCCCTTTCATCTCCTTTGTTAGCTTTATTCCTAGGTATTTTATTCTTTTGGTGGCAATTGTTTATGGGAGTTCATTCCTGGTTTGGCTCTCGGCTTGACTGTTGTTGGTATATAGGAATGCTAGTGATTTTTGCACATTGATTTTGTATCCTGAGATTTTGCTGAAGTTATTTATTAGCTTAAGAAGGTTTTGAGCTGAGACTATGAAGTTTTCTAGATATGTGATCATGTCATCTGCAAACAGTGATAGTTTGGCTTCCTCTCTTTCTATTTGAATGCCCTTTATTACTTTCTCTTGCCTGATTTCCCTGGCCAGAACTTCCAATACTATGTTGAATAGGAGTGTTGAGAGAGGGCATCCTTGTATTATGCCAGTTTTCAAGGGGGAATGCTTCCAGCATTTGCCCATTCAGTATGATATTGGCTGTGGGTTTGTCATATGTGGCTCTTATCACTTTGAGGTATGTTTCTCAATACCCAGTTTAATGAGAGTGTTTAACATGAAGGAGTGTTGAATTTTATAAAAAGCTTTTTTTTCTTTTTTTTTTTTGCTTCGATTTAGATAATCATGTGGTTTTTGTTTTTAGTTCTGTTTATGTGATTAAACACATTTATTGATTTGTTGAACACACTTGCATCCTGGAGATGAAGCCTACTTGATCGTGGTGAATTAGCTTTTTGATGTGCTGCTGGATTCAGTTTTCAAGTAGGACTTTTTGAGAGAATTTCTTAGTCTTTATTTCTAATTTGATTGTTTTGTGGTCCAAGAGACTGTTTGTTATGATTTCAGTTCTCTTATATTTGCTGTGGAGTGTTTTACTTCTGATTATGTGATTGATTTTAGAGTAAGTGCCATGTGTCAATGAGAAGAATGTATATTCTATATACAATTGTTTTTGAGTAGACAGTTCTGTAGATATCTATGAGGTCCATTTGATCAGGTCATGAATATCTTTGTTAATTTTCTGTCTCAAAGATCTGTCTAATATTGTCAGTGGGGTGTTAAAGTCTCTCACTGTTATTGTGTGGGAGTCTGTATATTTGAATGTCTTGGAAAACTTGCTTTATGAATTTGGGTACATATATATTTAGGATAGTTGGATCTTCTTGTTGAATTGAACCCTTTACCTTTATGTAATGCCCTTCTTTGTCTCTTATGATCTTGTTGGTTTATAGTCTATTTTGTCAGAAACTAGGATTGCAACCCCTGCTTTTTTCTGTTCCCCATTTGCTTGGTAGATTTTCTTCCATCCCTTTAGTTTGAGCTTATGTGTGTCACTGCATGTGAGATGGGTCTCTTGAAGACAGCATATCAATGAGTCTTGGTTCTTTATCAAGCTTGCAACTCTGTGTATTTTAATTGGGCATTTAGCCCACCTACATTTAAGGTTAGTATTAATATGTGTGATTTTGATCCTGTCTTCATGATGTTAGCTGGTTATTTTGAAGACTTTTTATGCAGTTGCTTTATAGTGTCACTGGTCTGTGTGCTTTAGTGTGTTTTTGTTGTGGTTGGTAACAATTTTCCCTTTCCATATTTAGTTCTTCCTTCAGGAGCTCTTGGAAGGCACATCTTGTGGTAACAAATGCACTCAGTATTTGCTTGTCAAAAAATGATCTTATTTCTCCTTCACTTATGAAGCTTAGTTTGGCCAGATATGAAATTCTGAGTTGGAATTTCCTTTAAGAATGTTGAATGTTGGCCCCCAATGTCTTCTGGCTTGTAATATTTCAGCTGAGAGGTCCTGTTAGTCTAATGGGCTTCCCTGTATAGATGACCTGGTCTTTCCCTGTAGCTGCCTTTAAAAATTTTTTTCTTTCATTTCCACCTCTGAGAATCTGATGATTATGTGTCTTGGAGATGATCTTCTCATGGAGTATCTTACTGCGGTTCTCTCTCTGCATTTTCTGAATAATAATGTTAGCCTCTCCAGCTAGTCTGGGGAAGTTCTTGTGGATGATATCCTGACATATTTTTTCCAAATTGGTTTTATTCTCCCCATCTCTTTCAGGTATACCAGTCACAGATTCCGTTTCTTTACATAATCCCATATTTCTTGGAGGTTTTGTTCATTCTGTTTTATTCTTTTTTTCTCTACTCTTGTCTGTTTGTCTTATTTCAGAAAGGCAGTCTTCAGCTCTGAATTCTTTCCTCTCTTGATCTATTCTGTTGTTAATACTTGTGATTACATTATAAAATTCTTGTTGTCTGTTTTCCAGCTTTATTGGGTCAGTTACATTCTCTAGACTGGCCATTTTGCCTATCAGCTCTTGCAATGTTTTATCATAATTTTTAGCTTCCTTGCACTGGGTTACAACATACTCCTTTAGCTCAGTGAACTTCATTCCTATTCATATTCTGAATTCTATTTCTGTCATTTCAGCCATCTCAGCCTCAGCCCAGTTCTGAACCCTTGCTGGAGAGGTGATGTGGTCATTTGGAGGAAAGAGGGCACTCTGGCTTTTTGAGTTTTCAGTGTTCTTGTGCTGATTCTTTCTCATCTTTGTAGGCTTATCTGTCTTCAATCTTTGAGGTTGCTAACCTTTGGATTTTTTTTTTTTTAACAGTCTGGCCATTTTTCTGTCAGACTGCTGTGGTATGCTAGAGGTCTGCTCCAATCTCTAGTTGCCTCAGATTTTTTAGTACCTGGAGGAATCACCAATGAAGTCTGCAAAACAGGAAAGATGGCAGCCTGCCTCTTCCTCTGGGAGCTCCATCCCAAGGAGGTGTAGACTTGTTGCTGGCCTGAAAACACCTGTAGGTGGTGGTTGATGACCCCAGGAGGTCCCACCCAATCAGGAGGAATGAGATTGGGGACTCACTTATAAAAGTAGTCTGGCCAAGTTTTTGTATAGCAGCTTTGCTGTGTTCAGGGTCCACTTCAGCCCCTGGTCATTTTGGATGCCCTGAAACCCAAAGGTTGGAACAGCTAAGTCACCCAAACAGCAAAGATGGTGGCCTGCCCCTCCTTCTGGGAGCTCTGTCCCAGAGAGGCCTGAAATCTCTGTCAGCTGGAAGACACTGATGGGGGTAGCCAGAGACCCTGGTTGGGAGGCTCCACCTGGTGATGAGGAATGGGCTCAGGGACCCACTTAGAAAAGTAATCTGGCAATGCTTTGTGGGACTTCTCTGCTGTCTGGGGTACCACTTCTACCCCTGGTTGGCTTGGATTCTCCAAAGCCTAAAGGCTAGAACTGCTAAGTTGCCCAAACAGCAAAGATGGTGGCCCACCACTCACTCTCAGAGTTCTATGCCAGGGAGTTTTCAAATTTTTGGAGGCCAGAGAATACCGAAGGGTGTGGCAGGAGGCCCCAGTTAGGAGGTTCTGTCCAGTGAGGAGAAACAGGATCGGAGACCTGCTTAAAGAGGCAGTATGGACACACTTTCATGGAGTAGCTGTGCTGTGCTGGGGTATGAAATAAAATGTGAAGACAAGATTAGAGAAAAAAGAAAAAAAAAAAGGAATGAACAAAGCCTCCAAGAAATATGGGGCTATGTGAAAAGACCAAACCTACGTTTGATTGGTGTACCTGAAAGTGATGGGGAGAATGGAACCAAGTTGTAAAACACACTTCAGGATATTATCCAGGAGAACTTCCCCAGCCTAGCAAGACAGTTCAACATCCAAATTCAGGACATATAGAGAACACCATAAAGATACTCCTCGAGAAGAGCAACCCAAAGACACATAATCCGTCAGATTCACCAAGGTTTGAAATGAAGGAAAAAATGTTAAGTGCAGCCAGAAAGAAAGGTCGGGTTACCCACAAAGGGAAGCACATCAGACTAACAGTGGATCTCTCTGCAGAAAGCCTACAAGCAAGAAGAGAGTGGGGGCCCATATTTAACATTCTTAAAGAAAAGAATTTTCAACCCAGAATTTTATATCCAGCCAAACTAAGTTTCATAAGTGAAGGAGAAATAAAATTCTTTACAGACAAGCAAATGCTGAGGGATTTTGTCACCACCAGGCCTGCCTTACAAGAGCTTATGAAGGAAGCACTAAATATGGAAAGGAAAAACCAATACCAGCCAATGCAAAAACAAACCAAAATGTAAAGACCATTGACACTATGAAGAAACTGCATCAACTAATGGGCAAAATAACCAGCTAGCATCATAATGACAGGATCAAATTCACATATAACAATATTAAACTTAAATGTAAACAGGCTAAATGCCCCAATTAAAAGACACAGACTGGCAAATTGGATGAAGAGTCAAGACCCATCAGTGTGCTGTATTTAGGAGACCCATCTCATGTGCAAAGACACACATAGGCTCAAAATAAAGGGATGCAGGAAGATCTACCAAGCAAATGGAAAGCCAAAAAAAAGAAAAAAAGAAAGAAAGAAAGGCAGGAGTTGCAATCCTAGTCTCTGATAAAACAGACTTTAAACCAACAAAGATCAAAAAAGACAAGGCCATTACACAATGGTAAAGGGATCAATGCAACAAGAAGAGATATCCTAAATATATATGCACCCAATACAGGAGCACCCAGATTCATAAAGCAAGTTCTTAGAGATGTACAAAGACACTTAGACTACCATACAATAATAGTGGGACACTTTAACACCACACTGTCAATATTAGATCAATGAGACAGAAAATTAACAAGGATATTCAGAACTTGAACTCAGCTCTGGACCAAGCAGACCTAATAGACATCTACAGAATTCTCCACCCCAAATCAATAGAAGATACATTCTTCTCAGCACTACATAGCACTTATTCTAAAACTGACCATGTAATTGGAGGTCAAACTCCTCAGCAAATGCAAAAGAATGGAAATCATAACAGTCTCTCCGACCACAGTGCAATCAAATTAGAACTCAGGATTAAGAAACTCACTCAAAACTGCACAACTACATGGAAACTGAGCTACCTGCTCCTGGATGACTACTGGGTAAATAACGAAATTAGGGTAGAAATAAATAAGTTCTTTGAAACCAATGAGAACAAAGACACAACATACCAGAATCTCTGGGACACAGCTAAAGAAGTGTTTAGAGGGAAATTTATAGCACTAGATGCCCATAGGAGAAGCCAGGAAAAATCTAAAATCAACACCCTAACATCACAATTAAAAGAACTAGAGAAGTAAGAGCAAACAAACTTAAAAGCTAGCAGAAGACAATAAATAACTAAGATCAGAGCAGAACTGAAGGGAATAGAGACACTGAAAACCCTTCAAAAAATCAATGAATCCAGGAGCTGGTTTTTTGAAAAGATTAACAAAATAGACCACTAGCCAGCCATACTAATAAAGAAGAAAAGTGAGAAGAGTAAAATAGACACCATAAAAAATGATAAAGGGGAGATCATCACTGATCCCACAGATATACAAAATAACATCAGAGAATACTATAAACACCTCTACACAAATAAACTAGAAAATCTAGAAGAAATGGATAAATTCCTGGACACATATATCTTCCTGAGACTAAAGCAGGAAGAAGTCGAATCCCTGAATAGACCAATAACAAGTTCTGAAATTGAGGCAGTAATTAATAGCCTACCAACCAAAAAAACCCAGGACCAGACGGAATCACAGCTGAATTCTACCAGAGGTACAAAGAGGAGCTGCTACCATTCCTTCTGAAACTATTCCAAACAATAGAAAAAGAGGGACTCCTCCCTAGTGCATTTTATGAGGCCAGCATCATCCTGATAGCAAGACCTGGCAGAGACACAACAATAAAAACAACAAAATTTCAGGCCATAATCCCTGATGAACATCAATGCAAAAGTCCTCAATAAAATACTGGCAAGCCGGCCAGGCATGGTGGCTCAAGCCTGTAATCCCAGCACTTTGGGAGGCCAAGGTGGGTGGATTATCTGAGGTCAGGAGTTTGAGACCAGCCTGGCTAATACAGTGAAACCCCGTCTCTACTAAAAATACAAAAATTAGCTGGGCATGGTGGTGGGTGCCTGTAGTCCCAGCTACTCACTTAGGAGGCTGAGGTAGGATAATTGCTTGAACTCAGGAGGCGGAGGTTGCAGCGAACCGAGATCTGCACCATTGCACTACAGCCTGGGCAAGAAAGCGAGACTTCATCTCAAAAACAAAAACAAAAACAAACAAACAAAAAAAACTGGCAACTGAATCCACCAGCACATTAAAAAGCTTATCCACCACAGTCAAGTCAGCTTCATCCCTGGGATGTAAGGCTGGTTCAACATATGCACATTAATAAATGTAATCCATCGCATAAACAGAACCAATGACAAAAGCCACATGATTATCTCAATAGATCCTGTGGTATTTTTAATCTGATCTTTCAACTCATCAACTTGCCATTCAGTTGGATCCATCCTATTATTTACCCTATTTTTAAAAATTTCCATTATTAAATTTTTATTTCTAATCCTTTATCATGTTTCTCTTTCATTTTTCTTTTTTTATATTGATAGTATATTTATCCTCAAAAGTATGTTTGTTGCACTTATTCTAAATTCTTGGTCTTTCTGTTTCAATAATCATGCTTTATGTATTTAAAGTTTGTTATTTTTCTTTGGAGGTAGTTTTATTCTTCAGGTACTTAAGTATTTGCCTGTGAGCGTCGATTTTCTTAAGGATATCAGCTCCTCTGTTTGGTAATGAGGAGACAAAGGTAAACACTAGTCTGTTGGTCCTGGCAAGTTGAAGGAGACCGAAGAGGGTATCTCTGAGGATGGAAAGCCCCAGGTGCCACAAAGTCACAGTCAATTCTGTTTGCTATCATCCCTTCCCTTCCCCCACTGTCAATAGGAGTTTTAGGGGAGAGTTTCTTTTTAAGTTGTTATTTCATATTTCATGAGTTTCATGTCTTCCTCTGTCATTTTCTCCAAGTTCAGTTTGGGGAACCAGCAGTCTGTGTTAGTTCACCGTTTTGTCCAAAACTGAAAACTCTTTGGTTTTGATCATCACCTCCTAATATTTTATGAGCAGGGTAGAGACTCAAGTATCATCTCCTTAAAGTCCTGATGAATGGCAACATAAGTAATGATCCTTTCAAATATAAAGGTCACAAGAGTTGATTTTTTTAAGAATTGTATTTGAAACATGAAACAGCTATCTCCAAGAAAAGAGAGCAAACTTTGTTTTTTTTTCCTTTTTGGGCTCTGAGACAGCAGTGTGGTCTGCTTTGGAGCTTAGGATCAGTCACAAGAAAACGAAAAACAACAAAGCCAGAGAAATACCACATGAGTGTTTTGTATATTAAGAACTATGCATTCATTTTTACTTAATTTAACAAAAATGCTTAGAGCAGTGAAATAAAAATCAAAAATATAGGAAAAGGTACACAAAACCTAATTTCAAAACATAAGGTTGACAGATAAAATATAGTGTGCCCAGTTAAATTTGCATTTCACATAAGCAACAAATAATTGTTTAGTATAATTATGTCCCAAGTAATATTTTTACTTTCCTTCCAGGGCACATATGCCCCCATGTAGGTTTTCCCTGGAGTAAGGCAGTTTGATCTTTAGATAAATCTGGCTTCAAAGCCCACCTCCATCTCTATTTTCTTTATTTTTTTATCTTGTGATTTCTTCTTCTTTTTAAATTATACTTTAAGTTCTGGGATACATGTGCAGAGCATGTAGATTTGTTACACAGGTATACATGTGCCATGGTGGTTTGCTGCACCCATCAACCCATCATCTAGGTTTTAAGCCCCCCATACATTAGGTATTTGTCCTAATGCTATCCCTCCCATTGCCCTCTGCCTCCCAACAGGCCCCGTGTGTGATGTTCCCCTCCCTGTGTCCATGTGTTCTCATTGTTCAACTCCTGCTTATGAGTGAGAATATGCATTGTTTGGTTTTCTGTTCCTGTGTTAGTTTTCTGAGAATGATGGTTTCTTGCTTCATCCATGTCCCTGCAAAGGACATGAACTCATTCTTTTTTTATGGCTGCATAGTATTCCACGGTGTATATGTGCCACATTTTCTTTATCCAGTCTATCATTTATAGGCATTTGGGTTGGTTCCAAGTCTTTGCTATTGTAAATAGTGCTACCATAAACATATGTGTGCATGTGTCTTTATAGTAGAATGATTTAAAATCCTTTGGGTATATACCCAGTAATGGGATTGCTGGGTCAAATGGTATTTCTGGTTCTAGATCCTTGAGGAATTGCCACACTGTCTTCCACAATGGTTGAATTAATTTACATTCCCACCAACAGTGTAAAAGCATTCATATTTCTCTGCATCCTTTCTTGTATCTGTTGTTGCCTGACTTTATAATGATTGCCATTCTAACTGGCATGAGATGATATCTCATTATGGTTTTGATTTGCATTTCTCTAATGTCCAGTGATGAACTTTTTTTCATATGTTTGGTGGCCGCATAAATGTCTTCTTTTGAGACTTGTCTGTTTATATGCTTTGTCCACTTTTTGATGGTTTTTTTTTTTCTTGTAAATATGTTTAAGTTCCTTGTAGATTCTGGATATTAGACCCTTATCAGATGGATAGATTGCAAACATTTTCTCCCGTTCTATAGGTTGCCTGTTCACTCTGATGATAGGTTTTTTTTTTTTGCTGTGCAGAAGCTCTTTAGTTTAATTAGATCCCATTTGTCAATTTTGGCTTTTGCTTCAATTGCTTTTGGTGTTTTAGTCATGAAGTCTTTGCCCATGCCTATGTCCTGAATGGTATTGCCTAGATTTTCTTCTAGGGCTTTTATGATTTTAGGTTTAACATTTAAGTTTTTAATCCATCTTGAGTTAATTTTTGTATAAGGTGTAAGGAAGGAGTCCAGTTTCAATTTTCTGCATATGGCTAGCCAGTTTTCCCAGCACCATTTATTAAATAGGGACCCTTTCCCCATTGCTTGTTTTTGTCAGATTTGTCTAAGATTAGATGGTTGTAGATGTGTGGTATTATTTCTGAGTATTCTGTTCCATTGGTCTATGTACCTGTTTTGGTACCAGTACCGTGCTATTTTGGTTACTGTAACCTTGTAGTATAGTTTGAAGTCAGGTAGCATGATGTCTCCAGCTTTGTTCTTTTTGTTAGGATTGTCTTGGCTATACAGGCTCTTTTTTGGTTCTATATGAAATTTAAAGTAGTTCTTTCTAGTTCTGTGAAGAAAGTCAATGGTAGCTTGATTCCTGTCTATGAGCATGGGTTGTTTTTCCATTTGTTTGTTTCCTCTCTTATTTCCTTGAGCAGTGGTTTGCAGTTCTCCTTGAAGAGGTCCTTCACCTCCCTTGTAAGTCATATTCCTAGGTATTTTATTTTCTTTGTAGCAGTTGTGAATGGGAGTTAACTCATGATTTGTGTCTCAGTCTGTTATTGATGTATAGGAATGCTTGTGATTTCTGCATATTGAGTTTGTATCCTGAGACATTGCTGAAGTTGCTTATCAGCATAAGGAGTTTTTGGGCTGAGATGATGGAGTTTTCTAAATATACAATCATGTCATCTGCAAACAGACAATTTGACTTTCTTCATATTTGAATACCCTTTCTTTCTTTCTCTTGCCTGATTGCCCTGGTTGGAACTTCCAATACTGTGCTGAATAGGAGAGGTAAGAGAGGGCATCCTTCTCTTGCTGGTTTTCAAAGGGAGTGCTTCCAGCTTTTGCCCATTCAGTATGATATTGGCTGTGGGTTTGTCATAAATAGCTCTTACTATTTTGAGATACGTTCCATCAATACCTAGTTTATTGAGAGTTTTTAGCATGAAGGGGTGTTGAATTTTATCAAAGGCCTTTTCTGCATCTATTGAGATAATCATGCGGTTTTTGTCATTGGTTCTGTTTATGCGATGGATTACATTTATTGATTTGTGTATGTGGAACCAGCCTTGCATCCTAGGGATGAAGCCAACTTGATCATGGTGGGTAAGCTTTCTGATGTGCTGCTGGATTCAGTTTGCCAGTATTTTATTGAGGATTTTTGCATTGATGTTCATCAGGGATATTGGCCTGAAATTTTCTTTTTCTGTTGTGTTTCTGCTAGGTTTTGGTATCAGGATGATGCTGGCCTCATAAAATGCATTAGGGAGGAGCCTCTCTTTTTCTATTGATTGGAATAGTTTCAGAAGGAATGGTACCAACTCCTCTTTCTACCTCTGGTAGAATTTGGCTGTGAATCCATCTGGTCCTGGATATTTTTTGGTTGGTAGGCTATTACTGCCTCAATTTCAGAACTTGTTATTGGTCTATTCAGGGATTTGATTTCTTCCTGGTTTAGTCTTGGGAAAGTGTATGTGTCCAGAAATTTATCCATTTCTTCTAGATTTTCTAGTTTATTTATGTAGAGGTGTTTATAGTATTCTCTGATGTTATTTTGTATTTCTGTGGGATCAGTGGTGATCTCTCCTTTATCATTTTTTATTGTGTCTATTTTATTCTTCTCCCTTTTCTTCTTTATTAGTATGGCTAGTGGTCTATCTATTTTGTTAATCTTTTCAAAAAACCAGCTCCTGCACTCATTGATTTTTTTTTTGAAGGGTTTTCAGTGTCTCTATTCCCTTCAGTTCTGCTCTGATCTTAGTTATTTCTTGTCTTCTGCTAGCTTTTAAGTGTGTTTGCTCTCACTTCTCTAGTTCTTTTAATTGTGATTTTAGGGTGTCTGTTTTAGATCTTTCCTGCTTTCTGATATGGGCATTTAGTGCTATAAATTTCCCTCTAAATACTTCTTTAGCTGTGTCCCAGAGATTCTGGTATGTTGTGTCTCATTGGTTTCAAGTAACTTATTTCTGCCCTAGTTTTGTAATTTTCCCAGTAGTCATTCAGGAGCAGGTGCCCACCTCCATCTCTAGCTGGGTGACCTAAGCAATAAATCTGAACCCCAGCTTCCTTATTTGTGAAATGGGAATAAATCTACACACCTTGTAGATTTTTGCTAGAACCAATTGTGATAAGGTGTGTAAATGCCTAGAACAGTGCAGGACACCTAAGAGGTGCTGGTAACATTATTTATCTTTCCTATTTCAAAGAAAAAATTACTATCATCCAAAACTAATACCAATAACAAAGTTTTTTTCTGTTAAAAATTAATATTAGCCTATGTATTTACTGATCTCCTATAAAATGTTACATCACATAGAAAACAGAAACTGGCACATATGTATGATATCTGAAGAATAATTAGTCTATGCTATTATTTAAGTATTATGAATAAACATTTTTGGGGAGTACAGATGTTTTGATGTATTTAAAGCATAAAGTGTCTTCAGACATGGAGCTTAAATTAGTCTTTCTCTTGGCCTTGAATCTTCCTTTACCCACTCAACAATGGTAAGGTAAGATATACGTTTAACATCCCTCCTAATGACATCTAATGATAGTTGAGATGTAAAATTGAGTGACTAAGCTACATGTTATTCATTTTAACAATCATTTTCCATGGAAGTTGTCTAGAATAAGTGTATTCTACTTGTTGCCAAAGGATTCTAACGATATAGGCGTTCTGGCACTGTGTATTGGGTTTTGTAGCACAAAGCGTTTTGGGGTTTTATCACACAGGTTAGAATCCTCATTCTCATTACAATAGCTCCTTGGAGGTTTTTCAGTAACAAGGTGCTAATCTAGTAATAACCACAACCATTTGTTGACTATATTACCCTGTTACAGATGTTTTATAAACATTAATTATTTTATCTTTTACAACAACCGTGAAAGGTAGATGCATAATCTCAATAATTCAGATGGGGAAACTGAGGATCGGGGGGTTAAGGCACTCACCCAAAGTCAAGGAACTCACACATGACAGAGCTGGGATTCAAACCTGTCTATGCTGACTCTGGTACTTTTCTGCTTTCCACTGCTCCAACATGGCTTCAGAAATTTTAAATGAGGGGAAAACCTCATATACCCTTAAATCTCCCCTCATTTTATTTCATCCCATTGTAAGGCGCTTGCTTATACAACTTATCAAGAACACATACATGGCTAAAATGTCAGCATCCATCTAACTTATTTCACTTGTGATCCAAAATGATATTGAAACTCTGTTCTCCTGAGAGATGAAAAGTTGGTGGGTTATCGCATTTCTTGGTTTCTTGCTTAAAAATAATTAATTTTGTTCAGAGCTCCTCAGCTATTTCTCTTGCCCTAGTACTGAGGTAGTGAACTGGGTTGGGGGCTGGGGGAAGAAACCAGGCAAGGGAGGCGGGTCAGTTTTGCTTTTACTGACAGTGAAAGCATTTAATATTTTATGGAGAGCAGGCTCCCTTGCTAAACTTTTCTGCCAGTGCTGCCGCTGTGGTGAGATGATGTCTGGGGCCATACCTTTGTTGGAGGAGGGAGGATGATGGGGCAAACAATGACAAGGGGGCTCCTTCTTTCTGTTTATTACCAACAGTTTCAAAAAAGTGAATGCAAGAGAAAGAGACCATAATGGGGAAAATTAGACATCACAGCCTGGTGATCCAAGTGAGGCTGGTGCCTTCTGTCCCCGCCTGTTGCTTCTGGAGCAAATTAGGCTTATATGAAGCTCAGAATCTCCCAAGAACTGAGAAGGGCAGTACATATTCCTGAAAGTCACAGTGACAGGTGGGAATGTAGCCAAACACCCCACACCATTCGTTCATCATCTCTTGTAACTGGCTGCTGCTGTGCAAGGTTCTCAGGGGCCAACTCGTGCTAACCAGCTCCCCAGCCTCTCTGACTTCCTTCAAGAGGCTGGCTGTTTTGCCTTGCCTGAACTTGGGGTGGGGTGGAGGAGAGAATTTCAAAGAAGTGAATCAACTTTATCAGAAGGCCTGCTTAGTGTTTTATTTGGTGCTACATGTGCATAGTAAGCTCATTTCATTTCCACAGCAATTCTTTATTTAAAGGTAGGTATAATTTTCTCTGTTTTACAGGATATATAACTGAGGTCCAGGAAATTAAATAAATTCCCTAAGACCCACCACTAGGAAGTGGTAAAAGTAGGATTCCAACTCATATTTGACTCCTTGTGGTCCTTCTGGTGACACTGATTCCTCTCAGCTGGGATGGTCTTCCAAGTTGAGAGGACAACCCCCGCTACCCCCTAGAAACGTGAACGATAATGATCATGGTGAACAAGGATGGTGATCATCTCAGAAAGAATGAATGCTCCTTCACTGGAAGCTGTTGGATTTTGTTTGAATTTCATCTTGTCTGATTTACAGAAATTAATGAGCTACTATATCTAGACCTGGCGTGTCTTGATAAAAGGACTTATTTTTAGTGCTTTAGCATTTAAAAGGATCTGTTATAATTTCATGCTTAAATAACACCAGATAAGGGCCTGTGTTTGTCTAGTGTAATTGGAAGAAGCAATGGAAAAGGAAGCAGTTGCTTCTAAACAAATGGCATGAATGCATCCCGGGAGAAATTTGAAAGTAGAGAAACCTCCCAATAAAACAAACACCAGGGTTTTAATTATTCTCCTTGGAGAGTATTTCCCATAGACCAGAGATGGCCTTTGACACAGAGACCTACACAAGGAGGCTGGAGATGTGTGTGGGGTGGCAGTGGGCGTTGGAAGCCAGGGGCAGGGTTTCCTCAGTGAAGAAGTGCAGCTATCCATCAACAAGCCTAGTTAGGTTGCTTGAAGACAGTGGGGAAAACACAGGAGTGAACCTCCCTCCCTTCTTGGACTCTGGCAGGGCTGATTTGTCCCTGTGCCTTTAACATCACCATCCTCAGGGCCTCTGAGATCACCTAAGTCACAGTACCCAAGGCAGTGGGAAAAAGCTGGCTGAAATAACTAAAGCTGGGAGAGGTTAGAGACTATGATATAGTAAAAAGACTGCTTTCCCAGACGTCTGGACCTCTGAATCACGCACAGGCCACTGAGTCTCTTTCCTTCCCGCTCTCTCTAAAGGTTTTTCCTGCCTGGGAGCCTCTTCCTTCCGCATCCTCTTCCCCGCAGTACTTATGGGCCCCGCCCCTCCCGTGGCCACGCCCCCAGCCCCCAGCCCCCAGTCCCGCTCCTGCTGGCCCCTTTCTCCCATGGTAAAATTTTGCTCTCTTTGTACATTTACATTTCTGCTGACTGCAAGGATCAGTTTAATTTCATGGGTGTCATTTCCTTCAAGAAATCTCTGTCTGAGCAGCGGCCCATCGAATCCCCGGTAAAACATATTTTCCTACGGTAATGATTTTATGGGCCCATAAGTCATGAATTTATTATGATCTCAGCCCTTGCTGCTGATTGCTGTAAAATGCAAAGTAATTAACAGCGAGCGGTAGCAGTTATTCCCACCTGGTAACGTGTTCCTTCGTTCGCTGATGGGTTTGATTAAAGTAATGACTAAAGAGTGAAACCCGGCTGTAAAATATTAGCATGATTAATGCTGTATCCTAAATAAGAAACAAAACTAACGGGCATGGTCTGAGAAATTAAAAAAATACACACACAATCCTTCCTCTCCCCCTACTCCCATCTCCCTTAAGCAATTGTTATGGCTCATTTAAGGTATGTCTTCCTTCCCATTAAATAATGTATGGATTCCAAGGCCAGAGGCTGGCTAGCAGAGCATATCACAGTTCTCATAATGTTTAAAGTGCTGGTGTTAAGTTTTTTCCTTTTCTCTTCGATGTGCAGAATGGAACTTGGATGGGGGTGTTCTTTGAGCTAAAGCCCACAGAGCTGCTAATGGGCTTTCTCCCACTCTACATGAGGCAGGGGTCTTTGGTTAGTCTGGGGATACACAACAACTCACACAATGCCTATGCCTATTTTGATGCCCAAACACTTAACTGCCCTTTACCCTGGTGCTATGAAGAGGTCAAGCTTCTTGAACCTCCACCTTCCCTGGAAGACCAGGTAGGAAGCTCAGCTGTGAGTTGGCTCCAAGGCAGTCCTGCTCATGGCATGCCAGTGGCTTCCCCTCTCAACTCTGAGAGCACTCCACATTCCAGAGAACCAAGAGACCACAAACAGGCACTGTTCTCCTGGAGTATGCATGGGCATGTAGAGGCAGGCAGTGGGGCGGTGAGTGGGCTGGAGGACATGGCCTGCTTGCTGAGGAGGTCATGGAGAGATAGGAGGGATCTGTTTCTGCCCTTCTCCAGTGGTCCTGAATTAAATTCACCTTACATCTTTGTAGGTTGGAAGAGAACAGCCAGAAGAAAGTGAGGATATGCAGGAAGCTATGTGCCAAGGGAGTTCCCTGAAGTATTTGGCTCTGGAAAGATTGTTTTGCCAAGGGTGAGATGACTGAGGCTGCAGGAAGACAAAAGCCCATTTGGTTAACTAAATATTGCATACTTAGTATATGCTAGTCACAGGAATACACTTTCTACCATTAAGAAACTTCTAATCTAGAAACATAATGCAAGGGGAAGATGATCAAAACACCTCATTTGCAAGGGACAGGAATAAAGAGAAGTGGGACCTTGGAAAGGGACTTGTGGCCATGATATCCTCAGGGAGAGGTATGGAGAAGTGGCTGAAGGGAGAATGCCACACTGCCACTGCGGGAGGTTGAAGTGGCTCTTCTGCACACCTTGTGAATTTGGAAGGGAAAAGACCATTTCTTATGGGACAAATGGGCATCATTTTTCTGATTCATAACCATGGAGACCAGGAAAAACAGCACTATAAATGTGCACCTCTCTCTGCTTCAGAAGAGCTCAAGGCATTTCAAAAAATACAAGGTCCTTATGAAGGAAGAGGTAAAGGACAGGCATGCATGGTCCCATTTTAAAGATTCAGGTACCTAATTATGGAGAAAGAAATGATTGGTCCAAAGCCGCTCTCAGTAAGGGGCAGGTGCAAGGTCAGACCCTGTGTCTTTCCTGTTAACCGACTGGTAGCTGTTTGTTCAACGCATTGTGCTTCACATGCCAAAGTTCTGGAGGCTACACTTCCAAACCAATGGACCACTTGGCCGTGTTGGTTCATCCTCCAGCAGTGGCTATTATCATGACTCTGCTCTCATCCCAGGAATATCACGTGTGCCATGCTGGGACAGTACCAGGCAGAAAGGCACCAGGTTTCTCCTTATAGTAGAAAGACAGCTGTTTCCCAAACGGAAGGTACTCCTGCATTTTCCTAATCATGGATGAAGCAGAGACAAAGTGAGGTTGTGTTTCAGGTGAGAGGAAGTAGATCTATAAAAATACTTTTTATTCTTCTCTTCCCCTTCCTTCACAATCACTTAAAACATAACCCTTGTTGCATCATGTCTCAGAAAAAATATAATGAACATGCACCTTTTTGCCTTTACTTCTCTGGCTCTTGCTCCTTATAAGGGGCAGATGAAGGAAAAGTTATTGGGATCGCAGTGCTGGCACCAGGAAGATAAATGTGAAACCGTCCCTCTCTCCACCACTGAACAGGTCAAAAAATGATTGCATTGGGCGTGAAGGATTTATGTCTGCCGTGAGTCAGTCAGAGTGTTGGGGTAAATCAAGGCTGACATTTTTAGCATCTGGGAAAAAAAAGCAATTGCATTTTATGTCTACATTTTTCTCGGCTAATCAAGGTGCGGAAGAGGCAGTCTGTCTGGGGAAACTTTCCCACTTTTTATTGTTTAGGTAGAGTTTGGTTTTTCCCACAGAAACATGAAGCAAGGCTTCGGGGTAAAGAAAGGAAAAGGCCCTCCCTGTCAGTTCTGACTTGGAGAGATTTTAATTTGGTGGAAGGGGATCTGGGGAGGGACTGGACATGTGAGCTACCTGAACAGTCTTAGGCATAGCTCTGTAGCAAGGGGGTGGATGACCACCTTTGCAATGAATTTCATCTCTCCATAGGCTTCTAGCAGGACCTAGGACATAACAGAAACATTAAGGGCGGGGGGGGGGGAACTGGTTTGATGCTTTTGACTAAATTGACCAGCTACTACTAATTGATTACTAATCAGTCCTTTAACTGAAGCAACCAGTGAAATAACTATGCAGATTAGTTAAAACTGTTGACCCCGTTGATGCGTATTGACATAGTTCAAGATCAAGCCATAGTCAATGTGTGCAAGGGAAAAAGACAGATGAACAAATTATCTAGCAATATTTTTTTTAGCTTTCCATTTCCAAAGTCAGTTTATCTAAGTGCTTTGCCTTAGTAAATGAAAACGTATTTGGATTTCAAAATGTTATATTTTGCACTAGGGACAAGATTCAGCAACTATTACTTTCATGTGTTAACAGATAGTAATAATGATAGTAATGTTTTGGAGGGAGGGGGTTTACTATATAAAGTGCTGAATAACTTTATATATATGATCTCATTAAACCTCCATTGCTCCAGAAGCTAGTTATGATTCCCATTTATCAATGGGGAAACTGATGGTTAAAGGGCTTGACTAATAAACCCGAGGTTATATCCAGCTCTCCTTAGCTGGTAAAAGCTAGAGAAGTTTCTTGAACCAAGGGAATTCTGCCTTCCTAGCCTTCATCCCTAACTTCTATGCATGCTACTTCAGATTTGATCAAAGCAGCTATGCACATTCTAACAATTTTGGGAATAAGAGATTCAACAAAAACAGATTTCATGGATGTGTAGATTTTCTTTTTACGGGCTTGATAAAGGTTAGGAACCAGCCACAGGTCCTGCAATCAGGTACTTATGATGCTAAAATGTATTGCTCACTTGTCATGTGCCAGGCACTGCGCTAAGCTCTTTATGTATATATACTCATAGAAATCCTACATAGCTCTAAACAAGTCAGCCTATTATGATCCTATGTTCCAGATGAAAAAAATTGAGGCACCAAGAAGTTTAGATTCTTTTCCATGCTTTTAGCTAACAAGTGACAGCCAGGATGGGACACCAGGCACATTGACATCAGAGCCATCACACACACTCTTCTGGATACCCCTCGCGGTGGCTTTGCCATGCTCAGAGAATGTGTTTCTGGTGAGGCAATGGTGTTGGCAGTTGTTAGTTGTTTGCCTGCCTTCTTGTGTGTGTGTGCCCTCAAATAATTGCTTTGTGATGGCTGACTAAAGAGACTTCCAAATTATCTTAAAAAAATTTTAAATACTCTTCCTTTATTAGCACATACTGAATTTAAAAATAATGGAAAAGAAAAGAACATTATTTGATTGGGAGACCGAGGCGGGCCAGGTACTTGAAGGTCAGAGTTCGAGACCAGCCTGGGCAACATGGTGAAACCCCATCTCTACTGAAAATAGAAAAATCAGCTGGATATGGTGGTGCGTACCTGTAATCCCAGCTACTCGGGAGGCTGAGGCAGGAGAATCACTTAAACCCAGGAAGCAGAGGTTGCAGTGAGCCAAGATGGCACCACTGCTCTCCAGCCTGGGCAACAGAGAGTGAGACTCCATCTCAAAAACAAAAACAAACAAACGAACAAAATATTATTTGAGATTTCAATTAGTGCTTTCTTGCCCAGGGCCCTAGGACTCCTAGAAGTCCTTTAAGGAGGTAGAGGAGACCTTAAAAGAAATGTTCTGTATATCTAAAAACTGAACTGAAATGGATTTACTGATAATAAGGCTTCAGAGGGTAACTCAAACACCAAGTTCGTGGAATTATATTAGCTCAGTGAGGTAATGCGGATTATTGCATACTGATTATTCTCTGATGAATAAAGATAGGGAAATGGAAAATTCTTTAATAAAGGTTGTCAATGAGACAAAAACATTAAAACCAGGAAACCTTAGAGGAAAAAGAATAAAGGAGGTCCTTGGTGACAGAAATCCTGGGAGCCCCTGATATAAAGGCTTGTTCTTTTTGTTCCCTGTCCCTTGGTTATTTGTTCAAAATGTTATCAAAATCCTTTTCAAAGCCCAGTGATGTAATTTATGTAAAGTGTTATGCAAATACTACTTTTTATTATTAATATTAACAGTAATAGTTATGGTAATGATCTTGCTATGGCACATGCGATTTCATTAACAATTATATCAAGAAACTAAATTTTAAACGTTTCATTTCCTAGGGTTAGATTTAACTTCTTCCCCAAACCCTGCTTTAGCACAGTTGTGCCCTGACATGCTGTGTGCTCTGTGTGTACATGCTTGTTCAACGCATCACACGTGTGTGCATATGTGCAGTGCACACACACGCAGCCCATGGTTTTGTGAGTTTTGTATTGCTCTCACCCCTCTGCCTTGCACAGCTGCACATTATAAGATTCTTTGTTCATAAAACTTGTTTGAAAGGGCGATGAAGCATTTGGGTCGAGGTGTGGGTTTTTACTCCCACATTTTTTGCCAATAATTAGACAAACCTTACCATCAAATCTTCTTTTGCCTCTGTGGAGGATGAAGGGTCTGGGAGAAACTGAATTTGAAAATCTGAGCTGGCTGTCACATTGTTTGGGGACAGTGCCGACATACACAATTTGGTTTGAATGTCACAAAGAGGTTATGAACTTGTGTTTCCAGGTATCTCCCTATCATATACACCTGATGCCAAAAATGGATTTGACTTCATTCTTCCTTTTTAACTAGTTGTTTTGATGCACTTTGGAGACAGTCTGAATAATGCTATTAATTGGACAGAGACTAGCACATAATCAAATCACATCTGCTTAAAAATGTCAGAGCCCTCTTTATTAAAATAGCATAAAGTGTAAATTGATGCATAGCAACCTAGCTCTGTATTCCTGACTAAAAAAAAAAGTTATCAGTAGAATAAGATTGGTACCTGCTCTAATATTTGTTATCACCCCTTCTTAGTCTGCTTCTGTATATTTCCTTTCTCTTATTTCCTTTATCTTATATCTGGCTGCTGCTTCATCCTGGCTCACGCCTCCAGCAAGCTGGGTGCCCTCGTGAACACCCCAGTTCACTCTCAGGATCCCTGTCTTACTCCAGAGCTCTCTTTTGCTTCCTCCTTTGTGTAAAGCTATCTTCCTTCTCTTGGTGCCTTGGGTTCTGCTGGTCTTTTTTTTTTTTTTTTTTTTTTTTTTTTATAGCGTCTAGAGCAGCAGGACATCCCTGTCTGCCACCTGCATGTATGCTTGAGCAGGGTGTGTTCTAACCCACAGCAGCTCCCTGTCCTGTCATGGTTGTGTTATATCTTCCTTGCTCTGAAGCTCATAATTACTCATTTTCACTTAGACTGGGTCTCTTCTATAACATCAGTTTTCACCACCAGCCAAAGAATTTGCCGGAGACTTAAAAAAAAAAAAGTTCTACCTTCCTCTTATTTCTATTACTCAGATTGAACAGGAGGCTAAAGTAGCAGTGTGTGCCATGGTTTCTCAGATAGCAGAAGTACAACTAGGGCCTCCAGTGGGGGTCACAGGCAGTCATTTACTGGGTCAGGCATTGAACTAGGTAGGACATGAGTTGATCTGAATTGGTATTTTTCTCCAAGGCAGTCTCCGTAGATTTGGGGAGCTGGAACATACGTGGAATTAACTGGCGGCCGAAAGGATGTGACAAGTGAACTCTGCTGCCACTTTGCAGCCTGGCAAAAAGGGAAAGGTTTTAGGTTTTGGAGTTTTACATGAGTCCAAATCTGGGCCTCCTGGCTTATTAGCTATGTGACTCCTGAGTCTCACTTTCCTAATCCATAAAATGAGAATGATACCTGCTTCACAGGGTGTTATGAAGAATAAATGAGACAGTGTGTTTAAAATGGCTAGCAGAGCACACAGCAGGTCTATGGTTGTCATGTGCTGTGGTAGATCAAGAGAGGATATCCTTGGGCTATGGAAACCTTAAAATGTTAGCACAGTCATGCCACAAAAAAATTCTGAACATCAATGAAAATTGATGAGCATAAAAGTGCCAGAAACAGTTTCTAATGAAACTGTAGCCCTTGCTATGCTGAGCCTTGCGCTTCCTGGGGGTCATGGCTGCCCAGGAGACTTTGCCTGTTAGGGGCAGTGAGGCAGGAGGGCTGGAGCTATCCCAGATCAGTTTTCTAGCCTCAGGCAGCACCTCTGGTGGGAAAAAGACATGACTCACATCTTTAGAAGCTGGGAGAAAGAAACAGAAGATAAGTCTCTAGAAAGAGTTGAGAGTCAGAAAGAGACTCAGAAGAACCCCAGAAGGGCAGCTACATGCAAAATCAAGGGCAAAAGTCTGAAGATTGAAACATGAGAAAAAAAATGCAACTGTAGGAGGATGAGAAACAAGTTTCAAAAATATGTGTACCCGTTGGAACTTTGGTTAAAATGAAGAAGGCAATAGGAATACGTGGAGAGTCTTACACTTAGCTTATGTTATCAGTTGCAGAGATGCTGTGTGTGTGTGTGTGTGTGTGTGTGTGTGTGTACATGAACACACGTGAATTCAACTGTGGTTGTCTCTCCTCTTAACAAAGAGTAGTTCCTTCAAGCATGTCCAGGATCCCATTCTTACTACTGTAAAGTCTCCAATGTTCTCCGCTCTTCATCATTAATCTCCCCCTTTCTTACTGCATTATTCCTCACACTTTGAATGCATGTGGTAGTATTTTCCAAGTTAAAATAAAAAAGCAAAACCTTCTCATGACTCCTTATCTCTCTCCAGCCAGTGCCTCAATTCTCCGCTACCCTTCAACATGAAACTTCTTCTAGAAGTTGTCAAATTGTGCCGCTTTTATTTTCCCATCTTCTCATTCATTACTTAGTCCACTCTTTTGCCCTAAAAGTAGTAGCCCAAGGTCACTGACAATTTCATTGCACCATCCAAGAGCAACTTTCAGCCTTATCTTCCATAGCCTCTCAGCCACGTTCTCTAAGGCTGATGGCTATTATTCTCAGCATAGGCCTCCCTTGGCTTCTGTGACTCCACACATTTCCTGGCTGTCCTCTTCTCACCTGCAGTCTCTTTGCTGGGTCCTCTGGGCAGGATCTCTGAGTGCCGGTGTGTGCTAGGGCTTAGTTCTGGGTCCTCTTCTCATCTCTCCCTACACGTATTTCCTAGGTGACCTCCTCTATCCCCTGGGGCTTTAAGCACCATCTGTATGCTGATGACTTACCAATTTATGTCTCCAGTCCAGAAATCTCCTTTGAGATTCAGACTCATATATATCTAACTGGCTACTTGACATCTCTACTTGAAAATCTCATAGGCATCTCTAAAGAAACATATAAAAATAACATTTTCTCTTTTCCTCCCAAACCTGTTTCTTTCCCAGAATATCCTGTCTCCATGGATGATGGCACCATCAATGCAGTTGCTCAAGTCTAAAGCCCTCAGTTTATTGACAAAATCTGCCACATCTATCACTTTAATTCGTTCATTTGTTCAATTAGCAGTTAGAGTTGATGCTCATTGTGTGTGGCAATCATGTCCTATAAAGTCACTGTGAACACTGATTTAGCAAATACTGAACCATTGCTCTTAGAGAAAACACAGGGTTAGGTGCCTTCGAACCTCTGGTTACAATGTTTTCATCAACTGACCAATATATTTTAGGTGCGTTTCTGTTTAAAGACACCTTGAATATATATGTGTATATACAGTTGATTCGTTAATGTTGAATTCACAGCCGACAACACTGGCTCATACTGAAATGAGGCTCACCTAACATACAAATTTTCTCTGTAAGTCACATCACAGCTTTCTTGCACTTAGGAACACTACATAGCACTTCAGCACTAGGCCTGGGGGGCATTTTGTACAGCAAAAGCACCAACACAAAGCACAAAAATATGACCAAACACGGCACTAACGAGGCAGCAAAAAGGACACTTGTTGACACTATAAAACTAGAAACAAGAAGGCAGAATGTGCTCTTGTTTGACCTCAGCTAGGAACGTCCATGACTCAAACTCTTCACCTGTTTTTGCAAGTGCATTTCTGCAATCAATGGCAAAAGTGCCATAGGCATTGATTTTGGGGTTACAAATAAATTTTAGGGAATAAGCAAATTCATAAACATGGAATCTGTAAATAATGAGGAGCAACTACATTGCTATTTACACACCAAACACTGTACTAGGAACCAAAGATAAGTTTGCTAAGCAAAACACACATTGTTCCTTCCCTCACGGAATATGCTAAGTCAAACTCTTGTGTAGACTGTATTTTGAATCAATCTGCTTTTTTCAAATTCTCCCCCAAGTACCCTAATTCTTATGACCTATATTTGCCATTTGGGCAATTACCTATTAAATGATTTACTTCTGTTCTTGCCCCTTTCTATTCATTCTCTAACTATGGGTAGACCAATTCCCTTAAACGTGAACTGAATTGTGCCATGGTCTGCTTTTTGTCCTTTAATGATTTACTCCTCAAGTATTTACTGTGACAGCAGAGTCCCGTTGATCTCTGCAGCCTCATCTTGAACTACAGCCTCGTTTCACTCATGCTCCCACTACATGGGCATCCTTTCAGGTTCTCGTGTGTGCAAAGGCCTTTCCTGCCTCTCAGCCTTTGCACATGCTGTTCCATAGGGCTGTGCCTAGAGTACTCTGTAAATTTCTGTTCATCCTCAGATCTAATATAAGCTCTGTCCCCTTAGAAAAACCTCCCCCAGACACCTTATACAAACATTTGTTTCTTTTATTACACACTTAATATTTTATAACATACTTACATTTAATATTTTCTTTACAGTTTGCATCATCCCTCACTTGACTTTTAATTCCAGGAGAGTAGAGACCATGTTAGTTGTGTTTACCACTCATTTCTCAGTATCCAGTACAGTGCCTGGTACACAATAAGCATGTAATTAATATTTAGTAAATGAATGAATTCATGAATTATTAAATAAGATCCTTGGAGTATCAAAGTGTCCCTGTCTACCAGCTTGTCAGCTAAGGTAGAAAAGCTCCAATATTGTCTTCACCCCAATTTCTTTTGCTGTTTCTAGTAATTCTAGATAACTTTATTCCAGTTCTTATTCTAGATTTATAATTTAGCATTTTCATTAGGTCTAGGAGTCCACTCTAATAAGCAGAACCATAGCAACCTATCTTCTTGTCAGGTTCCCAGATTCACTGCCCCACCATGGGCTTTATAAGGTATTCTTGAGGCTCTCCTAGTCAGTCAGTGCCATTGAAGGCTATTTCCAGACAACCCCACATCCTTGCACAGTCAGCAATATAGCTGGTTTACATTAAGCCCTTTTATGGGTAAGTGAGCAGTCATGTGGACCAAATCTTTTGAGGAATCACCTGAACCTAAGTTGCCCTTTCAATCATTTGTAGCTCAGGTCATTGGCTCTGAAATACTCTGAGCTGCACAGAAGAGAACTGGTAACAATAGCCAGAAAGTTCAGAAAGTCCTATTTGGACCCAGTATATGAAAGAACTTTGTAATAGTCATCTGATTGAAGACAAAATGGACTACATGAGTAGGTAGTGAACCCCAGTCCGTAGAGGGGTTGGAAAGCCATTGTCTGGAATGCTGGAGAGAGTATTATTGTAGCTGATGAGCTGATGGTTTCAGAGTTTTTCAGACTGTGACCTGTGGACCAACTGCATCAAAATCATCTAGAGATGCTTGCAGGGCAGTGGGATTAGTTGTGGTGGCCCTAGCATGCTTGTTGAAAACCATTTCTGGCCGGGCGCGGTGGCTCAAGCCTGTAATCCCAGCACTTTGGGAGGCCGAGACGGGCGGATCACGAGGTCAGGAGTTCGAGACCATCCTGGCGAACACGGTGAAACCCCGTCTCTACTAAAAAATACAAAAAACTAGCCAGGCGAGGTGGCGGGCGCCTGTGGTCCCAGCTACTCGGGAGGCTGAGGCAGGAGAATGGCGTGAACCCGGGAGGCGGAGCTTGCAGTGAGCCGAGATCGCGCCACTGCACTCCAGCCTGGGCGACAGAGCGAGACTCCGTCTCAAAAAAA